>NW_021703774.1:21214598-21387885 GCF_005190385.1 Monodon monoceros
ACTACTACTACTACTACTACTACTACTACTACTACTACTACTACTACTACGTTTTCCAAAGGGAACCTGGAAACCTTGTCTAAAACATTCAACAGCTGAATTCAATTCAGGGGGAAGCAGCAGCATCAAAACTGCAGTGAATTATACTTTTCCAAAAAAATCCTTTGAAGTTGATCTACATACAGAGTCTCATCTTATTCTTCTTACTTACTGCAAATTCACATAAACTTCCTACACCAACGTATTTTCTGATACCAATGCGTTTCCTTACACCCAAACAGTTTAACACTGTAGCATTTAGCACTGAGGTAAACCAAATGGGAGCAACTCACCAAGTTTCCCGTTGCTTAGCCTCTTCTGTTCCACGTGGCCTTTAAGTGCTCTCACTTTTTTCAGCTTAGCTTCCTGATTCTCAGCTATTTCTTTGAGCCTCTTAAGCTTTTCCTGTTCAGCAGCTTGTTGCTGCTGACGCTGATCTTGCTGTTTCAAAAACTTTAAGCGCTGCTCCTGAAGATATAAGCCATCATCAGACATGGCATTTTAAACAGCAGAGCACTAACCCACAATTAATCTAACCACACCCTGAGGTGCCCAGGCTGAGGTACACCGGTGGCGTTGCTCTGGTCTCACCATCTGTCCTTCACACTGCTATGAGACCCACCTGGGGAGTTTGTGAAAAACAGACTCTCCCGGGCCCAAGCCTAGAATCTACCTCTTAGGGGGTAAGATCCAGGAACCAGTATTTTTATCCAAGTGGTCCTTGTGCAGCAAGCAAGCAGTGATCCTTGAACTAGTTTTCATGAGCTGCGGCTATAATTTTAAGAAGGAGCTCATGTAGAGGGGGAGGCAGTAAAAGAAAGCTATTAAATGATACACTTCGAAGTCCAATTTGGATTCAAACCCAAGCTCTGCCATTTATTAGCTATGAGACTTTGGGCAAATTACATAATTTCACCAAATCCACAAGTCTGTCTCTTCACCTATAAAATGAGATGATCACTAGTCCTCCTAGGGCTACAGTGAGGATTAAATGCAATGTGAAATGTAAATCTCTGTCAACAGTATTGTACATAGTTAGTACACACTCAATACACTTAGAAAAGAGCTAAAGAACTACTTAGTGCCTTTAGAAAACTGCAATAATGCAACTTACAATTTTATTTCTATTATATTAAAATTTTTAACTGAGTAATATAGCCACACAATTTATAATCAAGGGTAAACTTCACAGATTAATACGGCTAAAACATACAAATAACACAGAAATAGTTTCAAAATAAGGCCCTGAGGGTAGAGAGTTATTCTGTTAACAATCAACCTTTTTCTTTGAATTCATGTCCTTGCAACTCAAGGAATGCTGCGTCAGCATCACATGGGACCTTGTTAGAAATGCAAGTTGTCAGACTCCAACCCACACCTACTGAATCAAAATATGCATTTTTAACAAGATCCCTAGGTGATCTGTATTCGTATTAAAGTTTGAGAAGCAATGATACACATGATTTTGAAAAAGCTGGTGTCTGGCATCAGAAGTAGAAAGGATGCATCGGAACCCTAGAAAGTATTCCAGGGAAAGCCACCGTGCATGTTGAGAACCACCTTAAAGAATCCCTGGCTATCACTTCAAAGCCCTGCTGGGGACCTTGCTACTCAAACCCTCAAGTTGTTCACCCCAAGTGAACTTACAGTCCCTCAAAGACTGGTCGGCGGCAGAGACTGGGTATTTAGACCAGGGGCTGGCAGACCTGCAGGCGAAATCCAGCTTGCTATCCGTGTTGTAAGTAAAGTCTTCTCGGCACACTGCCATACCCATTCGTCTATGGCTGCTTTCCTGCTACAACTGCAGAGCTGAGACAGCACAGCTTGCAAAGCCTAAAATATCTCAGCCCTTTACAGACAAAGTCTGACAACATCTGGCTTAGACTAGAAGCCCATGGCTGGCAGAAGCAGCAGCAGGGAGACTGGTTTAGATAGAAATGGAGAGGCTTCCCATGTTTTCTTTGTCCAAGGACAGGATGAGAATTAGGTGGTGGGTGAAGAATGTCCCCAGATAAAGGCAAGCAGCCTGTTACCAGTGCCAAGCAGCAGCTGGGGACAGGTTTGCATGAGCAGCAAGCTCCTCTTGCTGTAGTAATGATTCAGGAGAAGGTTAGCCCAGAGTTGTGCCTACAAGCAAAGCTGAAAGGTTCTTTCCGCTGTTCCTGTTTTACTGATACTCAACATAGCGTGGTTAACTCTGATCAGAATGGTGGTCAGGAAGATCTGGAACAACTGGATGATTTAAGGTTTCTATAAAATGCTGCAGTGAAGAGAAGAAAGCAGGTACCTTTCGGGTTGATGGTATCAACACGTATCTGTGAGGTAACTGGTTTACTAGTGAATGGAACGTAAACGGCTTTACACACACATTAACAGGAGTGGCCTGTTAGGTCTTTGAAAACACGATATTACCTTAGTGGCCAGCATTTGTTGCTGGGCCTCAATCTGTTGTTGCTGGCGAGATGCCATTTCCTGAAGTTCAGCAAGTGTCAGGTCCATCCTAGGACTATTAACCTACCAAAAAAAATGCGAACAATCCAACTCAGTACAAAATGATCACAGAGATTCCTCCCTCAAAGGCCCATTTATAAGCATCATCTGAACCAATCATGACAAAATTATTTAGCCATTTTTCTTCCATAATATTAAAGAAACCATTAACTTTTATATTAATACCCCACACTGATTTATTAACATATAAAACATACTAACATACAGACCAACACTCTTCTAAGCTGTAAATTTAAATTAACTAGTTTCAATAGTCAGTGACACAGATGGAACAACTTGGAATTACCTCGTTCTATAGTTAATTTAAATTAGGAAGGCAGTGTTTGACCATATTAAACATGATACTGGGACACTGGCAGCAAACCTAGAATACAGTCATCAAAACACCCTTTAAAACTATGACACTAGAATTTTAAAAATTCAAGATACACTGGGTCATCAGGGACAAAACAAGATGGCCACTCTCTAAACATCCGTTGGACATGGTCCTAAGAGGTTTAACCAGTGCCACAGAACAAAAAAGTAGAAATAAACTGTGCCCAGATTGAAAACAAAAACGTTTCTTGGATGGGGCTCATGGCGGACTGTGGGAGGGCTCACGCCAAGGAGTACTCCCCCGAACTTTTGTTGCCAGTGTCCTTGTCCCTGTGGTGAGCCACAGCCGCCCCCAGACTCTGCAGGAGACCCTCCAACACTAGTAGAAAAAGAAGAAAAGTAGAAAAAGGAGATAATGAAGGAACAGCCATTATTCAGTCATTTTTCTGCAGCTTCACCTGAAAGGAGAATTGCTTCTATGTGATTCATTACAAGATACCAACAGCATCAGATACATCAGAAATACATCTACATGTGGAACAACTCCTACAGAACACCTACTGAATGCTGGCAGAAGACCTCAGACCTCCCCAAAGGCAAGAAAGTCCCCACGTACCTGGGTAGGGCAAAAGAAAATATAAACAGAGACAAAAGGATAGGGACGGGACCTGCACCAGTGGGAGGGAGCTGAGAAGGAGGAAAGGTTTCCACACACTAGAAGCCCCTTCGCGGGCGGAGACTGCGGGTGGCGGAGGAGGAAGCTTTGGTGCCGCGGAGGAGAGCACAGCAACAGCGGTGCGGAGGGCAAAGCGGGGAGATTCCTGCACAGAGGATCAGGGCCGACCGGCACTCACCAGGCCGAGAGGCTTGTCTGCTCACCCGCCAGAGCGGGTGGGGCTGGGAGCTGAGGCTCAGGCTTCGGGCCTGAAGGGGTTAGTGCACCACGGCTAGCTGGGAGGGAGTCTGGGAAAAAGTCTGGACCTGCCAAAGAGTCAAGAGACTTTTTCTTCCCTCTTTGTTTCCTGGTGCTCGAGAAGAGGGGATTAAGAGCGCTGCTTAAAGGAGCTCCTGAGACAGGCATGAGCCGCGGCTAACATCGCTCACCCCAGAGACGGGCATGAGACGCTAAGGCTGCTGCTGCCGCCACCGAGAAGCCTGTGTGCGAGCACAGGTCACTCTCCACACCTCCCGTCCGGGGAGACTGTGCAGCCCGCCACTGCCAGGGTCCCGGGATCCAGGAACAACTTTCCCGGGAGAACGCACGGCGCGCCTCAGGCTGGTGCAACGTCACGCTGGCCTCTGCCGCCGCAGGCTCGCCCCGCACTCCGTGCCCCTCCCTCCCCTTGGCCTGAGTGAGCCAGAGTCCTCGAATCAGCGGCTCCTTTAACCCCGTCCTGTCTGAGCGAAGAACAGACGCCCTCCGGCGACCTACACGCAGAGGAGGGGCCAAATCCAAAGCTGAGCCCCGGGAGCTGTGCGAACAAAGAAGAGAAGGGGAAATCTCTCCCAGCGGCCTCAGGAGCAGCACATTAAATCTCCACAATCACCTTGATGTATCCTGCATCTGTGGAATACCTGAATAGACAACGAATCATCCCAAATTGAGGAGGTGGACTTTGAGAGCAAGATTTATTATTTTTCCCCTTTTCCTCTTTTTGTGAGTGTGTATATGTATGCTTCTGTGTGAGATTTTGTCTGTATAGCTCTGCTTTCACCATTTGTCCTAGGATTCTATCCGTCCGTTTTTTGTTTTAATTTTTCTTAATAATTATTTTTTTATTTTAATAACTTTATTTTATTTTACCTTACTTTATTTTCTTTTAGCTTCTTTCTTTCTTTCTTTCTACTTTTTCTCCCTTTTATTCTGAGCCGTGTGGATGAAAGGCTCTAGGTGCTGCAGCCAGGAGTCAGTGCTGTGCCTCTGAGGTGGGAGAGCCAACTTCAGGACACTGGTCCACAAAAGACCTCCCAGCACCACAGAATATCAAATGGGGAAAATCTCCCTGAGATCTCCATCTCAACGGCAGCACCCAGCTTCACTCAACGACCAGAAAGCAACAGTGCTGGACACCCTATGCCAAACAACTACCAAGACAGGAACACAACCTCACCCATTAGCAGAGAGGCTGCCTAAAATCATAATAAGTCCACAGACACCCAAAAACACACCACCAGACATGGACCTGCCCACCAGAAAGACAAGATCCAGCCTCATCCACCAGAACACAGGCACTAGTCCCCTCCACCAGGAAGCCTACACAACCCACTGAACCAACCTTAGCCACTGGGGACAGACATCAAAAACAATGGGAACTACGAAACCTGCAGCCTGCAAAAAGGACACCCCAAACACAGTAAGATAAGCAAAATGAGAAGACAGAAAAACACACAGCAGATGACGGAGCAAGATAAAAACCCACCAGACCTAACAAATGAAGAGGAAATAGGCAGTCTACCTGAAAAAGATTTCAGAATAATGACAGTAAAGATGATCCAAAATCTTGGAAATAGAGAAAATGCAAGAAACATTTCACAAGGACCTAGAAGAACTAAAGATGAAACAAGCAACGATGAACAACAAAATAAATGAAATTAAAAATACTCTAGATGGGATCAGTAGCAGAATAGTTGAGGCAGAAGAACGGATAAGTGACGTGGAAGATAAAATAGTGGAAATAACTACTGCAGAGCAGAATAAAGAAAAAAGAATGAAAAGAACTGAGGACAGTCTCAGAGACCTCTGGGACAACATTAAACGCACCAACATTCGAATTACAGGGGTTCCAGAAGAAGAGAAAAAGAAAGGGACTGAGAAAATATTTGAAGAGATTATAGTTGAAAACTTCCCTAATATGGGAAAGGAAATAGTCAATCAAGTCCAGGAAGTGCAGAGAGTCCCATACAGGATAAATCCAAGGAGAAACACGCCAAGACACATATTAATCAAACGGTCAAATATTAAACACAAAGAAAACATATTAAAAGCAGCAAGGGAAAAACAACAAATAACACACAAGGGAATCCCCATAAGGTTAACAGCTGATCTTTCAGCAGAAACTCCGCAAGCCAGAAGGGACTGGCAGGACATATTTAAAGTGATGAAGGAGAAAAACCTGCAACCAAGATTACTCTACCCAGCAAGGATCTCATTCAGATTTGATGGAGAAATTAAAACCTTACAGAGAAGCAAAAGCTGAGAGAGTTCAGCACCACCAAACCAGCTTTACAACAAATGCTAAAGGATCTTCTCTAGGCAAGAAACACAAGAGAAGGAAAAGACCTATAATAACAAACCCAAAACAATTAAGAAAATGGGAATAGGAACATACATATCAATAATTACCTTAAATGTAAACGGATTAAATGCTCCCACCAAAAGACACAGACTGGCTGAATGGATACAAAAACAAGACCCATATATATGCTGTCTACAAGAGACCCACTTCAGACCTAGAGACACATACAGACTGAAAGTGAGGGAATGGAAAAAGATATTCCATGCAAATGGAAACCAAAAGAAAGCTGGAGTAGCAATCCTCATATCAGACAAAATAGACTTTAAAATAAAGACTGTTAGAAGAGACAAAGAAGGACACTACATAATGATCAAGGGATCGATCCAAGAAGAAGATATAACAATTGTAAATATTTATGCACCCAACATAGGAGCACCTCAATACATAAGGCAAATACTAACAGCCATAAAAGGGGAAATCGACAGTAACACAATCATAGTAGGGGACATTAACACCCCACTTTCACCAATGGACAGATCATCCAAAATGAAAATAAATAAGGAAACACAAGCTTTAAATGATACATTAAACAAGATGGGCTTAATTGATATTTATAGGACATTCCATCCAAAAACAACAGAATACACATTTTTCTCAACTGCTCATGGAATATTCTCCAGGACAGATCATATCTTGGATCACAAATCAAGCCTTGGTAAATTTAAGAAAACTGAAATTGTATCAAGTATCTTTTCCAACCACAACGCTTTGAGACTAGATATCAATTACAGGAAAAGATCTGTAAAAAATACAAACACATGGAGGCTAAACAATACACTACTTAATAACGCAGTGATCACTGAAGAAATCAAAGAGGAAATCAAAAAATACCTAGAAACAAATGACAATGGAGACACGATGACCCAAAACCTATGGGATGCAGCAAAAGCAGTTCTAAGAGGGAATTTTATAGCAATACAATCCTACCTTAAGAAACAGGAAACATCTCGAATAAACAACCTAACCTTGAACCTAAAGCAATTAGAGGAAGAAGAACAAAAAATCCCCAAAGTTAGCAGAAGGAAAGAAATCATAAAGATCACATCAGAAATAAATGAAAAAGAAATGAAGGAAACGATAGCAAAGATTAATAAAACTAAAAGGTGGATCTTTGAGAAGATAAACAAAATTGATAAATCATTAGCCAGACTCATCAAGAAAAAAAGGGAGAAGACTCAAATCAATAGAATTAGAAATGAAAAAGGAGAAGTAACAACTGACAATGCAGAAATACAAAGGATAATGAGAGATGACTACAAGCAACTCTATGCCAATAAAATGGACAACCTGGAAGAAATGGACAAATTCTTAGAAAGGCACAACCTGCCAAGACTGAATCAGGAAGAAATAGAAAATATGAACAGACCAATCACAAGCACTGAAATTGAAACTGTGATTAAAAATCTTCCAACAAACAAAAGCCCAGGACCAGATGGCTTCACAGGCGAATTCTATCACACATTTACAGAAGAGCTAACACCTATCCTTCTCAAACTCATCCAAAATATAGCAGAGGGAGGAACACTCCCAAAGTCATTCCACGAGGCCACCATCACCTTGATACCAAAACCAGACAAGGATGTCACAAAGAAAGAAAACTACAGGCCAATATCACTGATGAACAAAGATGCAAAAATCCTCAACAAAATACTAGCAAACAGAATCCAACAGCACATTAAAAGGATCATACACCATGATCAAGCAGGGTTTATTCCAGGCATGCAAGGATTCTTCAATATACGCAAATCAGTCAATGTGATACACCATATTAACAAATTGAAGGAGAAAAAGCATATGATCATCTCAATAGATGCAGAGAAAGCTTTCGACAAAATTCAACACCCATTTATGATAAAAACCCTCCAGAAAGTAGGCACAGAGGGAACTGGGAACTTTCCTCAACATAATAAAGGGCATACATGACAAACCCAGAGCCAACATCGCCCTCAATGGTGAAAAACTGAAAGCATTTCCACTAAGATCAGGAACAAGACAAGGCTGACCACTCTCACCACTCTTATTCAACATAGTTTTGCAAGTTTTAGCCAGCAATCAGAGAAGAAAAGGAAATAAAATAATACAAATAGGAAAAGAAGAAGTAAAGCTGTCACTGTTTGCAGTTGACATGATACCATACATAGAGAATCCTAAAGATGCTACCAGAAAATTACTAGAGCTAATCAATGAATTTGGTAAAGTAGCAGGATACAAAATTAATGCACAGAAATCTCTGGCATTCCTATACACTAATGATGAAAAATCTGAAAGTGAAATCAAGAAAACACTCCCATTTACCATTGCAACAAAAAGAATAAAATATCTAGGAATAAACCTACCTAAGGAGACAAAAGACCTGTATGCAGAAAATTTTAAGACACTGATGAAAGAAATTAAAGATGATACAAATAGATGGAGAGATATACCATGTTCTTGGATTGGAAGAATCAACATTGTGAAAATGACTCTACTACCCAAAGCAATCTACAGATTCAATGCAATCCCTATCAAACTACCACTGGCGTTTTTCACAGAACTAGAACAAAAAATTTCACAATTTGTATGGAAACACAAAAGACCCTGAATAGCCAAAGCAATCTTGTGAATGAAAAATGGAGCTGGAAGAATCAGGCTCCCTGACTTCACACTATACTACAAAGCTACATTAATCAAGACAGTATGGTACTGGCACAAAAACAGAAAGATAGATCAATGGAACAGGATAGAAAGCCCAGAGATAAACCCACGCACATATGGTCACCTTATCTTTGATAAAGGAGGCAGGAATGTACAGTGGAGAAAGGACAGCCTCTTCAATAAGTGGTGCTGGGAAAACTGGACAGATACATGTGAAAGTATGAGATTAGATCACTCCCTAACACCATACACAAAAATTAGCTCAAAATGGATTAAAGACCTAAATGTAAGGACAGAAACTATCAAACTCTTAGAGGAAAACATAGGCAGAACACTCTATGACATAAATCACAGCAAGAACCTTTTTGACCCACCTCCTAGAGAAATGGAAATAAAAACAAAAATAAACAAATGGGACCTAATGAAACTTAAAAACTTTTGCACAGCAAGGTCATAAACAAGACCAAAAGACAACCTTCAGAATGGGAGAAAATATTTGCAAATGAAGCAACTGACAATGGATTAATCTCCAGAATTTACAAGCAGCTCATGCAGCTCAATAACAGAAAAACAAACAACCCAATCCAAAAATGGGCAGAAGACCTAAATAGACATTTCTCCAAAGAAGACATACAGATTGCAACAAACACATGAAAGGATGCTCAACGTCACTAATCATTAGAGAAATGCAAATCAAAACTACAATGAGATATCATCTCACACCGGTCAGAATGGCCATCATCAAAAAATCTGGAAACAATAAATGCTGGAGAGGGTGTGGAGAAAAGGGAACCCTCTTGCACTGCTGGTGGGAGTGTGAATTGGTACAGCCACTATGGAGAACTGTATGGAGGTTCCTTAAAAAACTACAAATAGAACTACCATACGACCCAGCAATCCCAATACTGGGCATATACCCTGAGAAAACCATAATTCAAAAAGAGTCATGTACCAAAATGTTCATTGCAGCTCTATTTACAATAGCCCAGAGATGGAAACAACCTAAGTGTCCATCATCGGATGAATGGATAAAGAAGATGTGGCACATATATACAATGGAATATTACTCAGCCATAAAAAGAAATGAAGTTGAGCTATTTGTTATGAGGTGGATGGACCTAGAGTCTGTCATACAGAGTGAAGTAAGTCAGAAAGAGAAAGACAAATACCGTATGCTAACACATACATATGGAATTTAAGAGAAAAAAAAATGTCATGAAGATCCTAGGGGTAAAAGACACAGACCTACTAGAGAATGGACTTGAGGATATGGGGAGGGGGAAGGGTAAGCTGGGACAAAGTGAGAGAGTGGCATGGACATATATACACTACCAAACGTAAAATAGATAGCTAGTGGGAAGCAGCCGCATAGCACAGGGAGATCAGCTCGGTGCTTTGTGACCACCTAGAGGGGTGGGATAGGGAGGGTGGGAGGGAGGGAGACGCAAGAGGGTAGAGATATGGGAACATATGTATATGTATAACTGATTCACTTTGTTATAAAGCAGAAACTAACACACCATTGTAAAGCAATTATACTCCAATAAAGATGTAAAAAAAAAAAGTTTCTTTTCTGTCTTTACACAAAGACAACACAATCATCTATGAAGAAAATCCTATGGAATCTACAAAAAAGCTACCAGAATAATTTATTTAGCAAGAATGCAGGATAAAACATCCATATGCCAAAATCAATTATATTTCTATATATTAGCAACAACCAGAAAATGAAGAAAATATTTTTAATACCATTAACAATAGCATAAAAAACATGAAGCACTTAGGAATAAATTTAACGGAAGATGTGCCAGATCTGCACACTGAAAACTTCAAAACATGGCTGAGAGAGAGAAGACTTAAATAAATGGCGAAGTGGTGCTCATGAACCGAAAAGCTCAATATTGTCAAGACGGCAATTCTTCCCAAACTGACTTACAGAGTCAACAGAATCCCAACCAAAATCCCAACAGGCTTTTTTTGTATAAATTGACAACCAAATTCTAAAATTCCATATGGAAGTGCAAAGGGCATACAATAGCCAAAACTCTGTAAAGAATGAAGTTGAAAACATACACTACCTGACTTCAAGACTTACCATGTTTCAGTAACCAACACAGTGTGTTACTGACATCATGATAGATAAACAGATCAATTGTGCAGGATAGAGAGTACAAAAATAGACCCACACATACATGGGGTAATTGATTTTAGAAAAAAAGGCAATTGAGTGGAGAAAGTTTAGTGTTTTCAACAAATACTGCTTGTACAACTGCTATCCATATACGAAAAACAAAATGAACTTTAACTCTCACACCATATGCAAATGTTACTGCAAAATGGATCATAAACTTAGATGTAAAATCTAAAACTACAAAACTTCTAAACTGATCAATTATACTGTATTAAAATTAAGAACAAGTCATAGACTGGGAAAAATATTTGCAAATCATCTATGTAATAAAAAACTTGGATCCAGAATATATAAAGAAGCCTTAAACTCAGTAATAAGAAAGTAAACAACCCAATAAAGAAAAAATTAAGCAAAAGAGGTGAACAAATACTTCACCAAAGACAATACACAAATGGCAAATAAGCACATGATAGATGCCCAACATCATCAGCCATTAGAGAAATACAAATTAAAACCACAGTGTAATACCACTACACACCTATTAGACAGCCAAAATGAAAAGGAATGACCATACCAAATGTTGGCAAGGATGTGGAAAAACTAGAACTCTGTGGTGGGGAATGTAAAATAAAACAATCACTTTGGAAAACACTCTGGCAGCTTTTTAAAAGTTAACATACAACACACCACTGTAAAGCAATTGTACTCCAATAAAGATGTTAAAAAAAAAAAGTTAACATACATCCACCAAATGACCCAACCATTCCACTCCTAAGTATTCACCCAAGAGAAATAAAAGTATATGTCCATACAAAGTTGTGTACCCAAATATTCATTGTAGCTTGATATGGAGTAACTGGAAACAACCCAAATGTCCATCAACAGATGAATGGATAAGGAGTGGTGTAACCAGACAATGAAGTATCTCTCAGCAATAAAAAGGAATCAACTATTGATACACACAGCAAAATGGATTAATCTCAAAATAATTATCCTGAGTAAATTCAGACAAAAAGAGTACATACTGGATGGCTCCATTTTTCCTAGATTCTAGAAAATAGAACTAATTTGTAGTGACAGAAAGGAGACTTGCTACCAGTTCCCTGAGGATGGGGAGGGAGGCAAGAAGGAAAGGATTACAGAAGGACGTAAGGAAACTTTTTTTTGGGGGGAGGGGGTGATGGATATGTTCATTATCTTGATTATGGTAATGGCTTCACAGGTGTACACATACGTCAAAACTTATCAAATTGTATACCTGAAATACGTGCAGTTTATTATATGACAATTATACTTCTATCAAGATGTTTTTTAACAACCCAGTGATGGGACTTCCCTGGTAGTCCAGTGGTTAAGACTCTGCATTTCCAGTGCAGGGGGCATGGGTTCTATCCTTGGTCGGGAAACTACGATCCCGCATGCTGCGTGGCCGAAAAAATAAATAAAAAATAAAAAACCCAGTGATAGGGAAAGATACATTGTGTCAAGATGCACTGAAATCCTGTTAATGGTTGAGACCATTTCTGTTATTGTCATATCAACCTTTCTTCACTGTAAGATAAATATGAGATCAGAGAAGAGAAACAGGAAGAATTTTGGGGGGAAAAACAAAGAATATGGGGAAAGGCAGAGCAGAAGCAAATGTAGGTTGGAGAGAGGTAATTTGGCTAATCCTTAACAGTATTAAAAAGTCTAAGCTCTGAAAAGAAAATGCCTACAAGGAATCCCAAGGATACCTGCTAAAATTCATATGCAGTAGCAAGAGTATTAATATATCATTCATCGCTAAAAACGACGGCAACAAAAAAAATCACCAAAAAAACAGACACTTCCTCCAACCTGCTCAACATCTGTTTTGTTCTGAATTTATGGTACATTCAGCATTTGAATTCTTTCGACAGCCACGTGGAGATCATCAAAATTAACTGTTTTGAAGAAATAAGTTTAAAATAGGCCTTTTAGAAAGGGCCATCCTTAATAACCCACTGAAAAAAAAAGTAACAGTGAATGAGATTTAAAGGTTAAAAAAGCAGTATCACTGTGGTCCATACATGGCATGGGTAACAATGATCACTTACGCCATTCTCCTTTCTTCGATGTTCACCCGGAACTTTTACACCATTTCTTTTTAAACTTGGATCCTGAGACCTTGGTCCGCTCACTAGGCACAAAATTCAGAAAGCAGGCATTAACACTAGAGTTGACAGATATTTTAAGTCCCAGTTCATTTCTCAGTTCCCTGGTGGCGCAGTGGTTGAGAGTCCGCCTACTGATGCGGGGGACACGCGTTCGTGCCCCGATCCGGGAAGATCCCACATGCCGCGGAGCCGCTGGGCCCGTGAGCCATGGCCGCTGAGCCTGCGCGTCCGGAGCCTGTGCTCCGCAACGGGAGAAGCCACAACAGTGAGAGGCCCGCGTACCGCAAAAAAAAAAAAAAAAAAGAAGCTCTCTGATATTTTAAGTTGAAAATATACTTAAAATGCTTTCTAGTAGCAATGAAGTTAAGGTCTCGTAATTCAGCCTGTTCTGGAAAACCTTACTTGGAACGGTGAATAAACAGACAGCATTAGAGGGCTTCCCTGGTGGCGCAGTGGTTAAGAGTCCGCCTGCCGATGTGGGGGACACGGGTTCGTGCCCCGGTCCGGGAGGATCCCACATGCCGCGGAGCGGCTGGGCCCGTGAGCCATGGCCGCTGAGCCTGCGCGTCCGGAGCCTGTGCTCCGCAATGGGAGAGGCCACAGCAGTGAGAGGCCCGCGTACCGCAAAAAAAAAAAAAAAAAAAAAAAAAAAAAAAGAAATAGCACTAGAAAATGTCACATGCTAACCATTCCCATGCGTCAGATACCACAGGAGGCGAAGTTAAGAAAATACATGTACTTCTGATTACGGGTCATTCACACCGTTTGCTTAAGTGGCTCCTCCCAGTTCTCTATTTAGCTACTCAGCAGTGAAATTGGGAATAGTTTCATTGAAACAAATAAAAGTGAAAATTAAATCAAACCATCCTTGTACTCGTTAAAGAGTTTGTACCTTACACGGGAAGGAAGCAACTGAAAACAGAACAAGTGGCATTTCGAACATTTGGTCATTTTGTGATAATTCTGAAGTATTATCAAGTATTTCCCCATTTATTTAAGTAAAAAAATTTCCATTTTCTTAGCTTGGGAAAGTGCTAATTGGAAAACACTGTGCATTCTGTTTTTTTGGCTAAAAAGAATTTTTCAAGCCCAAATATATGGGTCTCTCAGTACCACTTAAAGCATCATGCAGGGAAAACAGTCTTAAACTGATAAATTATAAGAAACAATATCAAAGAGAATTTCTTAAATATGTGAAATTAAGCTTAGACCTGTACTTCCCAGAAGTTAGAAAATTTATTAAATTATCTCCCAAGAGGTTTTAGATTAAAATTTCTTTTGAATCAAATCTCTATTGTACCTGCCTGGAAGCTTAGCACAAATTTCCAGTAAATAAACATGTCTATCCTCAGGGCCACGTAGCACGCTTACATCTAACTCCAATGAGTTAGCTTTACTTTTTTTTTTTTTTTTTTTTTTTTGCGGTACGCGGGCCTCTCACCGTTGTGGCCTCTCCCATTGCGGAGCACAGGCTCCGGACGCGCAGGCTCAGTGGCCATGGCTCACGGGCCCAGCCGCTCCGCGGCACGTGGGATCTTCCCGGATCGGGGCACGAACCCGTGTCCCCTGCATCGGCAGGCGGACTCTCAACCACTGCGCCACCAGGGAAGCCCTACTTTTAAATACTGTTCAGTTCTCTGACAAAACAGCTCAGGTCACCTGTGACAAAATTTCCGTAGAAGAAAAAAAAAATCTATCACTTAGGAATAACTGCTTTCTTTGCTGCCTCAAAGAAAGAGCACTCCGCCAGTTTCTCCTTGGCATGTTCAGTTACATAATCAGAGTAAAAAGCAAGAGTTTTAAAATTAATGTCATATACATTCTGGGTCACAGGTCCTAGTTAAACTGGAAAAAGAATACAGTAACAGTCTCCTAATCGGAAATCTAGAAGTCTACACCACAAAGGCTGACACTGAACAGCAATCCTGTTTTATCCCAGTTTAGACACTATGTGGCACTGGTGTTTTGCAACAATGTGAAAACAGCGTCTTTATCTTCAGATTATATTTCTCACATTACAGACACACTGAAACTGCGTACTGCACTATTGAGAGGCTGTTTAATAATTTACCCGGTACGATAGAGAAAGATATTTGAACTAGTAGATCAACGGGGAAAATTCATCTAATTTACTAAAAGAAGATGTATGCAGTAATGTAAACAAAGGACAAAATAAAAATAAGATGCAGATGCCAACTTAAAACCACAAAAAAAGAAGGCTGCTTTAGGGAAAAAAAAAAAAAAGTGCATGCTTATTTAAAATAAAATTACAGACACCAGAGACACTGAAAGGCCTGTGAGCCAGCCTGGCTGAAGTGACTCAGGTTCCACTCCTGCCTCTGCCTCTAGGGACATGGCCTCTGACAAGTCATTTAACCCCTGAGTATCAGCCTTTCTCATCTGTAGAGTAAGAGGCCAGACTAAGTCAATTCTGGGGTCCCCCATGGTCTGAATGTCTAATTGCTGGGTACCATGCGGACATTTGTACTAAAGGAATAAAACTGAGATTCTGTGACATCTAATAATTAACCTCTGTTACCGACATTCTTACTCCCAAGAATTATACATATACTGAAGTCACAAACCGTCCATTTTAAAAGTTCCAACATTTTTAGAAACACCTAGTAATCCTGTTCCGACCAGTGGTTTCCCACTGAGAACAAAGTTTCCCCACAGATCTCAGACCTGAAACTGCCTTTTCTCCCATGTCCTATGAGATCTCCAGGGTCACAGGGATGGCTGTGTCCTGATGTCTAGGGCTGCTTTCAGCCCACTATTTCTCCACCTTCATGTATTACCTTCTACCCTCTCCTCACTGTCATCTATAAACTCTGGTCACAACCCTCAGTCACCACAGATGTGACCACCTGACCCCCCTGTTCTCCCCACTCCAAGTCCTGCCGTCATGCTGGATGACCTTACCACCCGAAAGCTCACCTCTAGGATCCGTGGCCTCCTACCTCCTCTCTAATTCAGGATCATTTCATGGCCCGGTGCAGGACCACGTCACCTAGAGGTGCTCTACCCCTGAAATCTTAAATTCAGACTTTCTACTTTTTGACCATAATTTCCTCTCACTGCACCTGTGCATGAATCTGAGACGTGCAGCTCCTTAGCACTGGTCTGCTCTTGCCCTGCAGCCCCTCTGCCTTCACTTTGCCCCCACCCAGCTTAGACGTCATCTCACCAACATCCTCTTCTTCCCTGTCCCACTGACTCCACTGAACTGGTCTGGCCAAACCCCAACCTTGGGTCAATCCAACCACCTCCTCTTATAACCCTCTGGGCTGCAGAGCATCACTGGGGAAAAAAATCACCCATGGTCTCCTGGTCTCTAGTCTCAACTGGCCTCCAGGGGACCCTGGTCCCCCAGCAGCACTCTCTCCTGTTCTCCACCATGGCTCCAACCATCACTTTCACACGGCTGTGCCTCCTATCTCAGAGAAAACAAATGTTCTCAGATGAGAAGCCCCTCCCACTGCTCCCACAGGGAGCACACATTTATCTGCCTCTGCAAAGTTTCCCTTCCACCCAGTTAAAATGGAAGAGAGAATAAAGACGCAGACTTAGAGAACGGACTTGAGGACACAGCAGGGGCAGGGAAGGGGAAGCTGGGATGAAGTGAGAGACTGGCATGGACATATATACACTACCAAATGTAAAACAGAGGGCTAGTGGGAAGCAGCCGCATAGCACAGGGAGATCAGCTCGGTGCTTTGTGACCACCTAGAGGGGTGGGATAGGGAGGGTGGGAGGGAGACGCAAGAGGGAGGAGATATGGGGATATATGTATATGTATAGCTGATTCGCTTTGTTATAAAGCAGAAACTAACACACCATTGCAGAGCAATTATACTACAATAAAGATGTTAAAAATAAATTTTAAAAATAAATAAATAAATAATGGAAGAGAGACCCTTCCCCCGCCACCTCCCACTGGCTGACTTGCCCATCGAGCATTCCCTCCTTCTTGTATTTCAACTCGCTGCTCTACTGACTCTTTCCTTCCCGCCCACATTAAAAACTGTTGCCAAACTTTTCCCATCTTCCAAGAAAACAGAACAAACTGAACCACACCCCTTTCTCCCCACCTCCCCAGTCAGGGCTTAGAAGAGCTGTCTATCCTCGCTGTTCCCACTTCCTTACCTCTCACTTACCCCCCAAATTACCTGGTTCCTGATCACGTGCTACACCCGAGCATGAAATAAAACTTCAGCTCTTTGTTATGACTGATAGGATGCTACCTACCAATGTCCCTGCCAGGGGGGCGTTCATGGCGAAGGAAGAACCGAACTTCACTCCTCTGACTTCCAAACCGTTGCAGGACATCAAACATTCGCTCATTATCAGCAACTGGACGTTCTAAAAGAAACGAATAAATGAGGTACAAATCATGTTATCTGCAGGTAAAAAGAAAGACGAACATGTCATTTACTGTCTATCCTTCATGCAAATTATGCATTATGAATGCAGAAGTTACTTGGCATTTTACATCTTTTTTTTTTTTTTTTAAAGAACCCTTAGAAAATGAAGCATCACCAACTTTCCACCCATATAATCAGGGTCAAACGTGGGTGGAGTACTGGGGGGAGGACTGGATCCCAGCCGCTAGCAGGAGCTCAGGGGTCTAATTCAGTGGCCCCTCACTAGCCATAGGCAGGCTGGGAAGCTCTGCGGGTTCCAAAGCTCCTGTCATCTATTCCATAGCACAGTCTCTGAGGTCCCTTCTAACTCTAATGGTTCTATGATTCTCTAAGTATACAAATGAAACATTAAAAAACAGCTTTATAAATAGTGTAGCCTTACTGTCTATTGTTTTTTTTTAATTACAATTTTATGAACTACGTTAAAAAAAATCAGACACATGCATTTCCAAACAAAAGCCTCTTTACTGCCCTGAAAATATGCTTCTTTGGCCCTTCTTCCAGTGAGACTGCCAGTTGTCAGAACTTTTCTAGAGACAAAAAGAAGGGCATAGCTAAATACCCTAATAAATGGGAACTTTAGGAGAAACCAGGTATCTTAAGCTCCCCTCAAAAAATCTTCCAATCTTAAGGGATCTGGATATAAAAACCAAATATACCGTCTGAGGATGCAACTGCTTAAAACGAAAGAACTTGGGTAACATCGATATAATTTTTAATATAAGAAAGTTGAAACAGCCTAAGAAAACTCAATGCACTTGTCAGTAATCAAAGACACTATCTGAGTACCTTAAATAAACAACACGGGCAGAGAATGGGGCAGCCAAGGGTTCAGCAGCCAATTCTGTGAACTAAGCCCTGAACTTAATCTGCTCGGTTGCAACGAAGTACAGCTCTGGTTCTTGACAAACTGAGTTGACACAGATACCCCTCTCTCCTCTAAACTGGGGAAATTCTAACTAAGACCACCCCCCAAAAGGAAACACCCATAGCTGAGTAGACACCCTCCCAAAAGAAACTCTCAGCAGATCCTCCACCTCCTCACAAAAAAACCAAAACCACACACACACACACACACACACACACACTTTATTTCAAAAGAAGTGAAATCCCCAGGTTCCATAAGCAAAGAGGGAATTCAAAGGAAGGGAAGTAACTTCCAGTCCACGCTGGGTTGGACCGTCTTACAAGGTCTAGGAGCTAAGGTCCTCATGGCCTATGACGACAAAAAATCAGGCTTAGGCCAGCAAACGCTGAAATACACTTCAAAGGTCTCAAAGCCGCCCATTCACCCCATGCTCTGACCACACCAATCCCCTTGTCCTGGCATCCGCGCCTATGTGACTTTGAACAAGCCATTCCTAGCATTGAGAACTGTCCCCATCACTCTTTTCTCCTTCTGCAGATGGAGCACATCCATCTATTCCTGCAGTCATCGCACTGTATGATACATGTCTGCTGATTCCTGCTTTTACTTGAAGGCAGGACACTTTCATCTCTCTATTCCTCACAATCAAGCACAGTTCCTAGTACATTATAGGAATCCAAGAAATGTTCTCTTAGCAAACAAATGAGTGGGGAGTAAGGAAATGGAGATGGCAAATAAAAGCTACATATTTTGAAAGACTGTCAGTTAAAGGAAATGGGAAACTTGAGAAGCTAACAAAGTGGAAGCAACAAATTTATTATTTTTATTTTTTAAACTTTATTTATTCATTTATTTATTTTTGGCTGCACGCGGGCTTTCTCTAGTTGTGGCGAGTGGGGGCTACTCTTCATTGCGGTGTGCGGGCTTCTCACTGCGGTGGCTTCTCTTGTTGCGGAGAAGTACCTTAAATAAACAACAGGCTTCAGGAGTTGTGGCACACGGGCTCAGCAGTTGTGGCTGTAGAGCGCCGGCTCAGTAGTTGTGGCGCACGGGCTTAGCTGCTCCATGGCATGTGGGATCTTCCCGGACCAGGGCTCAAACCCGTGTTCCCTGGACTGGCAGGCAGATTCTTAACCACTGTGCCACCAGGGAAGTCCAAATGTACTATTTTTAAAATGGGGCACCTTGAACCATTTACAGCAAAAAAGGAGGAGTTGAAAACATAACAGCTATTACTTGCTGAGAGCTAACATGAAGTGCTATGCTAACAGGGGCTATGCTAAACCCCCTTCAAATGTCAGCTCCTGGGATCCTCACACAATCCTATGCAATAGGTTCAATTATTATCCCAATTATGCAGGGAAAACACTTGAGGACTACTGAGATTAAGTACCTTGTCTGAAGTTATAAAGCTAGTAAATGAAAGAGACAAAATTTTGATACCTAAGACCTTGATCTTAATCACACCATACAAACAACCCTCAAATGAATTATGAATTCACTGTAAGCAGTCAAAAGCCCCAAAGAATTTTTCATGGAACATTTCAAGGTAATTCCAAAACCTATCTGAAAAAGAAAATACACAAGAATACTACAGGATAACAATGAAATAAGCACTTGCCTTACAATACCAAACCTTTTATAAAACTATAGTAATTAAAACTATTTGGTCCTATCATAAAACTAGAAGAAAACAATAAAAGTAACTGACTAAAGCTTATAGAAACATAACTTCATATAAGATATAACAAGAATTCAAAGTGACATTTCACATCAGTAAAGAAAAAAACAGCTGTTCAATAAGACACTTAAAAAAAATTCGCGGGGGACTTCCCTGGTGGTGCAGTGGATAAGACTCTGCACTCCCAATGCAGGGGGCCCGGGTTCAATCCCTGGTCAGAGAACTAGATCCCACACGCATGCTGCAATTAAGAATTCACATGGCACAACTAAGGAGCTGGCGAGCCACAACTAAGGAGCCCACGTGCTGCAACTAAGGAGCCCGCCTGCAGCAACTAAGACGGGCGCAACCAAATAAATAATTAATTAATTAATTAATTTAAAAAAAATTCACGGGATTTCCCTGGTGGCGCAGTGGTTAAGAATTCGCCTGCCAACGCAGGGGACACGGATTCGAGCCCTGGTCCGGGAAGATCTCACATGTCACGGAGCAACTGTGCGCCACAGCTGTGACACTGTGCGCCACAACTAAGCCTGCGCTCTAGAGCCTGCGAGCCACAACTACTGAGCCTGTGTGCCACAACTACTGAAGCCCACGTGCCTAGAGCACATGCTCCACAAGAGAAGCCACCTCAGTGAGAAGTCTGCGCACCGCAATGAAGAGTAGCCCCCGCTCACCGCAACTAGAGAAAGCCTGAGCGCAGCAACGAAGACCCAACGCAGCCATAAATAAATAAATTCATTAAAATAAATAAAAGAATTCCATCAATAATCAAAAACAAGGAGACCATGCCAGGCTCCCAGAAAAAAAAAAAGTTTCAACTCAGAGAGTGAGCCTTGGCAAAGTGAAAGAACACTTCTTGCTCTAAGAAAATCAGCCAGAAGGGTAGGCACACATGCAGAGAAACCTGAGGTAAGTACAGAGGAAAGAAACCGAGGAAGCTCACAATGCGTGGTTTCAATCATCTCGGGAAAGTAATTTGCAGAATGCAAGGAGGCCACCAGAGCAACGAGAAGCTCATTTATTCATTCAGTAAATATTTATCGAGCACTCCCTCTGAGCTGGGGTGCAGCAAGGAACAAGACAAGCAGGTCTCTGCTCTTAGGGAGTTTACATTCTTGTGCGTGTGTGTGAGGCTATGGGGATTAAAGAGGCAATAAACTAATAAACACACACAAAAAACCAGACACACCTCACGCAGAGGATCAAATCAGGATGGAACTGTAAAACAGAGAACCTCATGCCTGCTTTAGTAGGAAGCTCAGGAGAAGCATCTCCGAGGAGGCAATGTTTTAGCTGCAATCCAAATGACCAGAGGGAACCAGCAATGACAAAATCTGGAGAGAGGGCAATAGAGGCAGAGCGAACAGCTGCCGCCACTGGCTCTAAGGCGGGAAAGAGCGTTGTTTATCCAGGAATATAAAATAGCTGCAGGAGGCAGGCAAGGAGGAAAATGGTTCCAGATGACATCAAAGACCTCACCATCTCAGATCAAGACTTTGGATTTTATTCTAAGTAGAAGAGAAAGCCATCAAAGGGTTTAAACAGGAAAGTCGAACTATCAGATTTTTTTTTTTTTTTTTTTTTTTTTCCCGGTACGCAGGCCTCTCACTGTTGTGGCCTCTCCCGTTGCGGAGCACAGGCTCTGGACGCACAGGCTCAGCGGCCATGGCTCACGGGCCCAGCCGCTCCGCGGCATGTGGGATCTTCCCAGACTGGGACACGAACCCATGTCCCCTGCATCGGCAGGCGGACTCTCAACCACCGCGCCACCAGGGAAGCCCGAACTATCAGGTTTTTATTTAAAAAGGATCACTTGGGTTTCTTTATGGGACTGGTCTAATCTAGCTCCTATGTGAAGTAAGCAATTCGGGGAGAGTGTAGAAGACCTTCCTGAACACGCAGCTGTAGGGAAGTCAACGGAAGATGAGTAAGAGGACTGGCCTGGGAAGCAGCGGACGCTCAGCTGGAGTCACATACCATGAACGGTGTGAATGCAATGAACACAGTGGGAAACTCGTGCTGGGACACTGCACCCCCAGGGGAGAAAAAGCAAACAGTGGGAGCTCACCCAGGCTGTACAGAAACAAAGCAGAAATCATGAAAAATTATTCCCGCATCTACAAACTCCTAAGGGGCCAAAAAGAAACCAGGCTGTCCCATTTCAGGGCTCCAAAGAACTAAGTAAGGGAGTTGACGTCAAGGCTTAAAATAATGCCTATGTCTCCTGCCACCACAGTAACTCAACACCAAAGAGCTTTTCCGAAAAACCTACAAAACCTCAGAGAGGGCAAAACAATCAGGACACCTCAAATTCCTAATTAAGTGCAGCTTAAGCATACAAGAAACACTTGTGAGCGCTATACATTTTACCGTAACACCCCAGAAGCTTCCACCCTGTGTATCAGCTGCCTATCTTTTGACCTTTTATACTGGAGTGTCTACAGTGTCTTGCAGAAAAAGAAAACAGCAAAGAGACTTTGTAGGTCGCAACAGAGCTGGACTGAGAATACTATCTCTGATGGACACCCTATCCTGCAGTTTCTCCACGGATAAACGCGTGCGGCACACAGCGCCTCGTCTAAAACCGACGATAATGAAAGACGGCACGACCGAAGCACGCATACCGGAGCCGCACCACACTTCAGCCAGGTGGCAATCGCTCTCGCCAGGTTCTTTGCAAAGATCCACCACGTCTCTGCAGATGGTTTCCGGAGTAACTGGGACTTCCGTGAAGTGCTGCTCGTTGTTGCTGAGGTACACGGTAAGAAACATCTGGAAACAAAAGGAGAAACACAACAGCTATCAGTACTGTCTACACTGGTGCTGGTCACTTTTTACTCACCTCGGATTCCTTTCCCCAGATGGTCTCAGTTGAAGTGCAAATGCACAACAGGACCATCTGGCTGTTCCCTGGCCTGAGGAAGGGAGGGACCTGGAGCTCGGCCAATGGACACCAGCCCCCCTCTCCTGGCAGCGCCTGCAGAGCCCTTGGGGATCCCCGGAGCACAGGCAAATCAGTGCACACAAAAGGTCGTATTAAATTTTCTTCTGGGAATTCCCTGGCAGTCAAGTGGTTAAGACTACCTGCTTCCAATGCAGGGGACATGGGTTCAATGCCTGGTCAGGGATCCCACATGCCCTGTGGTACGGCCAAAGAAAAGTCTTCCTCTGACACTTTATTCATGTTATTTGTTTACCAAATACTTATGTAGTTCTTAGTATGATGTGCCAGACCCATACTACAAATAGATCTTCTTATCAGTCCTGTGAAGATGATCAGGGGATGATGATCTCACACACACACACACATTTATGCAAAGCCTCTTTTGGGAAGGATACACAAGAACAAAACATGTGTTGCTTCTGAGGGTGGGGATGTCTTTTCTTATAAAAAGAAAAGATGCAGGGCTTCCCTGGTGGCGCAGTGGTTGAGAGTCCGCCTCCCGATGCAGGGGACACAGGCTCGTGCTCCGGTCCAGGAAGATCCCACATGCCGCAGAGCGGCTGGGCCCGTGAGCCATGGCCACTGAGCCTGCGCGTCCGGAGCCTGTGCTCCGCAACGGGAGAGGCCGCAACAGTGAGAGGCCCACGTACCGCAAAAATAAATAAATAAATAAAAAAGAAAAGATGCAGTATCTACTTTTACTGGGAGAAAGACTGCTATTGAGTTTTATTTATTTATTTATTTATTGTGGGGTCTTCGTTGCTGCGTGCAGGCTTTCACTAGTGGCAGTGAGCAGGGGCTACTCTTTGCTGTGGTGCACGGGCTTCTCATTGTTGTGGCTTCTCTTGTTGTGAAGCACAAGCTCTCGATGTGCGGGCTTCAGTAGTTGTGGCACGTGGGCTCAGCAGTTGTGCCTTGCAGGCTCTAGAGCTCAGGCTCAGTAGTTGTGGCGCACGGGCTTAGTTGCTCCACGGCACGTGCGATCTTCCCGGGCCAGGGCTTAAACCCATGTCCCCTGCATTGGCAGGTGGATTGTTAACCAGTGTGCCACCAGGGAAGCCCAATACTGCACCTTAAAGACACTGCAACTAAAGAATTCAAGTTTTAAAAAAATAAATAAAAATGCACGACAATTAAAAAAAGGAATACAAGTTTTCATACCTATTAAATAACCAAAAATAACCCACACAAAAAAACCGTTGTTAACTCCCAGTACTGAAGAAACTGAATGAATCAACAAACAAATTGATGGCGGCAATGCAAGTCAGCACACTCCCACAGCTCACTCACTCAGTGAGGACCTATGCCGGGAAGACTAGTGTGTATCAGGATAAAACAAAACAATAAACAAAAACACCAGACAACTTGAAAGCGTAATCCCACCGTGAGAATTTATCCTGTGAAAATAACTCTAATCAAAGAGAATACAAAGCCTGTGAAACGTGAACTTGATGGGCCATTATACATTCTGTAAAAATAATTAATGAGACTATGCCAAACACTGGGGGAAATTGGGGTTTTAAGGCTCTAACAAAGCAGAATGAGTAGGATCTGCACTGTGATCACACTGACACAAGGACATCATACGACAGCTGTAGCACCTGCCAACAGTCAGCTACACAGCTTCCCATCCAGCTTAAACCTCGCTGCCCATTACCCCCGAGGTGAGACAGATGCATTAGGCTCTTCTTTTTTTTTTTTTGCGGGGGGGGGGGGGGGGGTAAGGGGGGAAGGAGGGGGAAGGCAGTGCCTCATGGAAACTATGACGGAAACTGGCTAAAACAGCAGATTGGGTGCCTCAAGGATCCGGTCCAAGTAAGGGGAGAAGATGACATGCGTAAGAGAAGACGGCACACTGGGTCAGCAGGCTCAGCCCCCCGGGGGCTTCCCACCTCCTCCCTGCACTAAAACCATGAGTTCTTAAGGTAAGCCAAGTCTCCACTTCCTGCAACCAAAACTCTTTAACTCACATAAACATGTGTAGCATAGAAAGTAACCCCCAAAACTAGAAAACATGAGAAGCGTACCCATTACAGCTAGAGGGTAACCCAGAAAAAAAAGAGTTTAAGTGGATAATGTTGAAACAGTAAAATATATAAAATCAAAACTAGAATTTGCCAGGATGAGCTCAGAAGCTTTCACGCTAACTGTTATCAGGTTCTTCACATTCTGATCAACTGTGCTACATAAAGATACATACATAGTTCTAGGCCTCAACTTAGTCAACGCTTTCAAACTGTTACACAAAATGCACACAGGTTTCCACCCTGCTGCTGCTCTGGATACATATACAGTGCATTTAACGAGAGAGATAAATAATTTACACTTTAGTATTAAGCTGTACTCCTCCTCAATATTCCCTACCCACACCAACACTTTCTTTGAAGTTCAACGCTTCAAACATAGTAACTGTTTTCTTCGTAAATATGAGACCTAGAGGCATTCATTAAATTACAGAAATAGTTAGTATACAGTATATATACGAAACATACTGTATCAACAAATAAAAGGCTATTACATAAGACAACAGCACCTTATTCAAACGATCCTCCCACTAAGGACCAAAAAAAAAAAATCTGGATGAAGGTGTTTAAATTTAAGAGCATTAAAAGCTAATGGGGGGGGACTTCCCTGGTGGCGCAGTGATAAGAATCCGCCTGCCAATGCAGGGGACACAGGTGCGAGCCCTGGTCCGGGAAGATCCCACATGCCGCAGAGCAACTAAGCCCGTGCGCCACAACCACTGAGCCTCCGCTCTAGAGCCCGCGAGCCACAACTACTGACCCCACGTGCCACAACTGCTGAAGCCCGTGTGCCTAGAGCCCGTGCTCCGCAACGAGAAGCCACCGCAATGAGAAGCCCACGCACTGCAATGAAGAGTAGGCCCCGCTCGCAGCAACCAGAGAAAAGCCCGTGCGCAGCAACCAGAGAAAAGCCCGTGCGCAGCAACGAAGCCCCAAGGCAACCAAAAATAAATAAATTAAATAAATAAATTTTTTTTAAAAAGCATATGAAGAGGCTTTATCTGGGTTCAGTCTCCAGGCTGCATCCTTGGGCAGCTTCGAGCTCGGGGGAAGGCAGGTGGAGCGCACATTCCAAGGACAGGAAAGTGAGTTCACGGCCTCCAAGCCAGGGTCCAGCTTGCAGGTTAAACCTGTGGTCACGCCTTCTTAATGACCTTCCCCAACAAATGTTCTTCCCTGTGTGCCAGCACGGCCTGCCCCCTCATCTCCCCAGGTCTTTATACTCCAACACTGCCTTCCCAGAGAGGCCTTCCCTGGCCATCCTGCCTAAAATCCCACCACCGTGCTCACACGTGCGCACACACGTGCGTCTCCACTGTCTCTCCTTGGCACAGTGACCATCATACCAAATATTATATTTATTTCACTTGCTTTTAATATCTGTCTTCCCTGCTAGAACATAAGCTCCACGAAGTCCAGGGCTTTTTCTGTTCCATACAATATCCTCGGCCCCTTGATCTGTGCCTGGTCTGTGACAAGCACACAATAAGTATGTGTTTATGAATGAATACGTCCAGTAGCTGTTACTGCACTTGACGGATTCACCTCTGATTTATTTTCAGAGTAAGTGTTCCCTCGGGTGTTGACAGATGGTAGAACAGAGAGTATACAGCACAGCTACACGCACTGACAGAAATTAGTTTCCTCTCCTCATTTCTTCAAGCTTACATCATGCTACGTCCTCCTACTTCTGTTTCAACATTCTTTTCATTCATGAAGGATATATAGGCCATCTATTTTTGTTTTTTTTCTTTTTGCCACACCGCCCAGCTTGTGGGATTTTAGTTCCCCAACCAGGGATCAAACATGGGGCCTCAGCAGTGAGAGCACTGAGCCCTAACCACTGGACCACCAGGGAATTCCCTATAGGCCATCTATTTTATGGTTTAAGTTCTAATGTAGAAATCATCTTCACTAAATAGTTATTATAGCACACAGCACAAAATTCAAGAGAGAGAGAGAGCACGCTGTGTGGAGAGGACTCAGCCAGCCCAGAGGAATAAATACCCCAACCTGGCTCCCTTCTTCTTATATCATCCGTCCTACCACTCCCCACTGGACAAACCCAGCTAGAAGCCGGACAGCAAGGGAGGTCATTCATGTGGTTTATAGAAGTCAACCTCCTGGGGCATAAAGCAGGGTAGAGACAGGCCATGCTCAAACTCAATTACTTCAACCTCTATGTGGTTAGAGAGGGTCCTTGAGCCACAATCGAAACAGAATGAGAACACACGATATAGGAAAAGAATATCCCAAGCAGAGGGAATAGCAGATGTAAAGGCCCTGAGGAGGAATCAAGTTTGTCACATTTGTGGAAGAGGAAGGTCACTGTAGAGAGAGCAAGAGGAAAGGATTATAGGAGATCAATTCAAAGAGGCCAGATGATGCAAGACCTTAGAGGCCACTGGTCCTCAAGATGTGGTGCGGAGAGAGGGTCTTTAACTATGGATGGCTAGGTCCCACCTTCAGAGTTTCTGATTCAGTAGATCTAGGATGGGGACTGAGATGCTGCATTTCTAATGAGCTGCCACGTGATGCTGATACCTGCTGCCCTGGAAACCACAAGCTGAGAACCACTGTTCAAAGGCCAGAGCAAGGAATTTGGATTTTAATCTAAGAGACCATTGGAGGCAAATCATTAGAGACAAAAAGGAGATTAGTGGTTGCCAGGGCTGGGGGAGTGACTGCTCAGAGGTACAGGGCTTCTTTTTGGGGTGATGAGAATGTTCTGGAATTAGTGGTGATGGTTGTAACCATCTTGTAAACACACTAAAAACCACTGAATCGGATACTTCAAAATGGTGGTACGTAAATCATATCTCAATTTTTTAAAAAAAAAGAAGTCACTGGAGGATTCTGAACAGGGGTATTGAAGTCATTTTTATGTCATTTTTAAAAAAATCACTCTGGCTACTATATGAATAGACTACAGGGGGACAGGCACGGAAGACCAATTAAGAGGAAATGTGGCACAGACTGCAGGTAACAGCAAAGGTAGTGAAAAATGGCTGGATTGGGGTTATATTTTGAAGCAGAGCCAGCAAGACTTGCTTAATGGACAGAATATGGAATGTGAGTGTAGAGAGAAATTAAGAGTGAACGTGGATTTGGTGTCTAAACAACGGAGTTAAGCGTAGTGTGACTTACTGAGATGAGGAAGGTGGAACGGGCTGGGGAAGGGCCCACAAGTCAGGGGTCTCGTCCAGAAGTCCTACAGAGAACAAGGATCCAGCAAAGGACTGGGAAAGATCCATCCACAAAAAAACCAGAAAGAAACCCAAAGGAGTGTGGAGTACCAGAGACCAAGTAAAGACAGTGTTTCAGATGAAGCTTAGAGATCTCAGAAATGAGGGCTGAGGACCGGTCCCCAGGCTCGGCAAGATGGAGGCTGCTGGGCGCCTTGACCAGCGCTGTCTGAGGAATGAGATTGAAGGCCTGGTTGAGACAGGCTGAGAACCTGAGGGAAGGATGCAGAGACTCAGAACAGAAAGACGGAAAAAACGGAGCCACAGATGGAAGGAGACAGAGTGAAAGGGGTGCTTTGTTTCTTCTTTATTTCAACATGGAGTTTTTACAGGACGCTTTAATGGATGGAATGATCCAGTCAAGAGGAAATGATGTTGGTGATGCTGAATCTGTATCTCTAGCCACTGCCTGCTCCCTAGGCTGCCCAGCGGTGATCTGCGTCCGGAGAACCCACAGACACTTCATGCTAGGCTTGGCCAAAGCAGTCCCGTTCTCACTTACTTTCTTTGTTGTAGTGATTTTACTTTTTAAGTTACAAAGATAGTTTACCTTTATTTTGAAGATTTCTTAATTGGACACCACAGCATGGTGACAGCGATATAGCTGGAAGAGGTGTCTTTGAGCCATGACAGTATGACAGCTCATGGGCAGCTGAGAGCAAGTGTCTTCCCATCCACACCAGAGAAGGGGTGGGGGAGAGGGACCACCCACCGGGCCCAGCTGCTCCTGATGGCCATAATACCTATAATTGCTACACTTCCCCCTAGAAAATCCTGATTAGAACACAAAGCATCACACCATTTGAAATCAACCTTTAAAACTCACTTCACCCATCTTTATAGACTTTAAGTATGTCCCCACGTTATAAAGGTTAAATATCACTTGCATTTATGTATCACTTATAACTTAAAATCTTTTCATTATAATCTGCCCACAATTATGGGCTTTACTGATAATTTATAACTATTTCAAATTTTATAGAGAAAGTGAAACGGGCATTTTCTCAATAAGTATCAATTCTCTTCTTTACTTGGAAAAGCAACAAAAAAGAAAAAAGATGGGGTTGTCAAGTGGCGGGGTGGGGGGACGGATGGACTGGAAGTTTGGGGTTAGTAGATGCAAACTATTACACTTAGAATGGATAAACAACAAGGTCCTACTGTATAGCACAGGGGACTATATCCAATCTCCTGGGATAAACCATAATAGAAAAGAATATTAAAAAAAATAAAAGAAGAATGTAAAGAAAAAAGAGAAGAGGGTCAAAACAGAGGGCTGGTTAAACTAATCTATCATGTTAACCTGAGAAAAAGTAGGCACACATGCTCTTTATATTGCTACTTTCCTTTCATCTTTTGTACTGTGCTACAAAAGATAAAAGAATTCTTCAAAATGTAATTTAATTACCTAAAAAATAAAACAAAATCAAGATGAAGCTGTTTTTATTTCATTTTGATGAAGCAGTTTTATCAGCATGTTGAAAACTTACTAAAGAAAGAAATTTTAGCCTATTCTATCAACTAAGTCCTTCTGAAAACAACTGTGGCCAAGAATTCATGATCTTTAATGATAAAAAATAAAACTGCTAAATCTTAGAAGTTTTCAGCATCTGATACCGAAACATTTTAGAAGGAAAAAGCACAAAGAGCAAAACTTTCAAAAATGTGTCAGTTATGTATTGTTTTATTACAAAACAGTATTCACCATATCTTACTATACAAATGGAAAAATATATGTGCATACATACATGTAATACATGCAAAAAAAAAAAAAAAAGGCCTGGAATTAAATTCACCAAATTAACAGTAGTTATGCCTTGGTGATAAGATTAAGAAATAAATTTGGGGGAGCTTATCTATGCTTAAGTTTTCTAGAATGATTAAACATCACTTGGATAATAAAATTGATTTTTTTTTTTTTTTTTTTTTTTTTTGCAGTACGGGGTCCTCTCACTGTTGTGGCCTCCCCTGTTGCGGAGCACAGGCTCCGGACGCGCAGGCTCAGTGGCCATGGCTCACGGGCCCAGCCGCTCCGCGGCATGTGGGATCTTCCCGGACCAGGGCACGAACCCATATCCCCTGCATTGGCAGGCGGACTCTCAACCACTGCACCACCAGGGAAGCCCTAAAATTGATTTTTTAAGGAATCAATAATGAAATTAGTAAGATAAACATAAAGTACCATTTTTATTCCCTGGGCCCTTGCTGTGAGATATGTAATAAGGCACATAAATATCTGTCTGGCAATGCTTTTCTAGGGTTACCATACTGCCTTAACTTTAGCCGGGGACTAAAAATAAACAATCAAGAAATATATCTTAAATGTCCATTAGAATGGAATATTATTCAGCCATAAAAGGAATGAAGTACTGATGCATACTACACATAGATGAACCTTGGGAACATTATGCTAAGTGACAGAAGCCAGACACAAAAAGAAACATCCAGAAAATTCAAATCCATAGGGACAAAAACTAGATTAATGTTCAGCTGCGGCTGGGGGGAGGCAGAATAGGGAGTGACTCTGGAGGATGGAGTTTCTCTCCGGGGTGATAAAAATGTTCTGGAATTAGTGGTGATAACCTTGTGAATATACTAAAAAAAAAAAACCTACTGAATTATATACTCTGTAGGGTGAATTTTATGGTATGTGAATTATATCACAATTAAAAATGCCTACTACCTACTTACTGTGTGAGAAATATAAAAATCTCTTAAAAGAAATAAAATTTACTCATGAAAAGATTAGAACACAATTTAGTACCAAATTACATGAGTGAGGTTGTAGGTAAAATGGAAATTCAGAAAGGAGAAAGATGAATGTGATCTGAGGAAGACTGAGGTTTCAACAAAGAGGCATAAATTAATGGAAAGCATAAAGAAATAATAGAAAAATAATAATCTATAGTAACCTTACTTCCAAAATGCCATCTTTTCCTGACACTTCAGATTTTTTTTTTTTTTTGCGGTACGCGGGCCTCTCACTGCTGTGGCCTCTCCTGTGGCAGAGCACAGGCTCCGGACGCGCAGGTTCAGTGGCCATGGCTCACAGGCCCAGCCGCTCCGCAGCACGTGGGATCCTCCCGGACCGGGGCACGAACCCATGTCCCCTGCATCAGCAGGCAGACTCTCAACCACTGCGCCACTAGGGAAGCCCCAGATTTTTTAAAACACCATATTCTCAAGTAAATAGAGGTGACTTCCTTAGCTTCTTTCCCATATGGAAGCAAGGAAAATGGAGTTCCCTAGAGTTAAATCCCCTGGGAGGCTGCCGTGAGAATCCGGGTTATTCTCACTGACTCACAAATGTGTTCCTGGGACCTTGTGACGTAAATTAACTTCATCATAAACAGTGCAGCAATAATCAGATCAAAACAACACATGAGCCTTTACAGCTGCACCTGCAGCTACGAGGACAATAAACTGCTGGGGCATCTGAAAATGCTCATGACGTCTAGCTTGGATGGAACAGAGGAGATGGCTTTTCTTCCCTTAAAAGCTGGTCAGCCCTTCTCAGTGACATACAGACATCAACTGTTAACTTCCTTCCAACTTGTAAATCAAGAACTTCATTTTTTTATAGTATGAGCCACAAAGAGAATAGATTACCCAACAAACAACAAGAGTCAAATCTAGAGTATACTTAAGGGCAGAGGCTATAACAGACAGATCACATAGGGCAATACAAATGGTAAAACTTGGGGGTGGGAGATTAAATTAAAACAACAAGGCATCACTTACAACTATTAATTAGTCTTCTGTTAAAAGATAAGATCTAACAGAGATGAGGTTGTGGGAAAGTGATTCATTCAAAGACATAATGATGGTACTAAAAACTGTTAAAAATCCCGTTTAGAAAGTAAAATGAATCATGTATCAAAAACCATAAATTTATGTATACCTCATGAATTTTCCCTAGAGAAACAAATAAAATGAAGAAAAACTCTAAATGCCTGAAGATTTTCACTACGGTGCTAGATCAATAAACAGCAAGATAGAAAACTAAATATCCAGTAAGTTAAGCAAGGAAAAGTAAGTTAAAATACAACTGCTGGAAGGACTATGACCCAGCTACCAACTACTGTAAGTATAGTGTTAGAAAAATGGTAAAAGATAAAGTTATAAAACAGTAATATTAAGTTGTAGACTGTAACCATTTAAAACATCTGGGGATTTCCCTGGTGGCGCAGTGGTTAAGAATCCGCCTGCCAATGCAGGGGACACGGGTTCGAGCCCTGGTCTGGGAAGATCCCACATGCCGCGGAGCAACTATGCCCGTGCGCCACAACTACTGAGCCTGCGCTCTAGAGCCCGTGAGCCACAACTACTGAAGCCCGCGCGCCTAGAGCCCGTGGTCTGCAACAAGAGAAGCCACCGCAATGAGAAGCCCGCGCACTGCAACGAAGAGTAGCCCCCGCTCACCGCAACTAGGGAAAGCCCGCGCGCAGCAACAAAGACCAAACGCAGCCAAAAATAAATTAAAAAAAAAAAGTCTAAAACATATGGACACAGGAACTGACTTGTATGGAATACGTAAGTGAAATCCGTGTATTAGGAGATAGGGTATAGATGTCACTTTAAATTTGTTAAATCTCAATGTTAATATATTTTTACAGTAATTTACAATTTAAAAGTACACATAACACAATACAAACTGCGATAAAACAATGTGAAAATATTTCAGTAGAAATAGTAAATGTGGTTCGATTCTTAAAGTGATCAATCTGAAGAGAAAGAAGATTTAGGGAAAGATCAAACACTACGTTAAGTTGGGCCAGGCCACACCTCCCCACATGCTGTGCACAGTAATTCACACCCGTCATGTCTGAAGGAAGGTTTGCCTTTCCTTCCAAAGTGATCCAAAGTCACAGACAATTTTCACTTAAAAAGAATAGATCAAAGATTTATTTTTAAGAGTTCCATTTTTACAGGACATGTATTCACTGTAACTATAATGTTATGCTATTAACACAAGAATGACTCATTTCAAAGAGGGATTATTTCAGATTAAAATTTGGAAGACTTTTCCAAGAGGAAATTAAAAAAAAAAAACTGGCCAGTGCATTTACAAGAAATTTACTTGTGTCAGAGGCCAAAGTTTATTCCTTTGATTGAAAAAACCATGTGAAGTTCCACAGAAAGAAAAAAAGAATTAAGAGTTTAAGACGTTCCCTGTCAGAGAAAGGAAATTAAGCTTTGCAATAACACCTTCAGAGCTTTGATTTACAAAAACTCAAATTGCTTAGGTTTACCTAAGGGGAAAAAAAAAAAAAAAGAATGTAAGAGGAGAAAAAAATTGTCCTTTAGAGAAAAATGAACAATCTGTAAAAAGAGTGACATAAATCCTCCCCAATCTTACAACTCACAGGAAACTCACCCTAGGGACAGCCAGGTAATAATGCTCTTAGTGAGATTAAAGTCAAGATGGGTTTTGTATTTAATAATTCCTCTGTGGAGAAAGAATGTAATGAATGAAGGAAGCCCCCAGACTTCCTTCTAGAAGAGGATGCTGCCACTAGGCTTCCTATAACTGGTCAAGAAAAACAACCTCTCTTAACACTCATACATACAGAAAGGGGATTTGATTAAGACATAGCAACAACCAAAGCTTCTTTCAATCTCTCAAACGCACAGAGCCATTCAGCCCAACTATGGCTTACAACCCTGGAAGGGGATTAGAAATGAGATGCAGAGAGTTCCGATCTTCTGGGGTTTTCAGCGTCCTGCCCCTCGGAGTCCCGGCTGTCTGCTCCTGTGGTCGCTCTGCTGGCAGGCAGCATGCACCGAAACACTCGGTGGCTCACTTGGCTCCCTATCTTGGACACACTCCGCCCTAGAGGTGGGCTGGGCTGCCGGCCTTCTGTAGGAAGTGTGCTGTCCCGTTACCCCAGTTATCCCAGCCTGGTCGGCCCTTCCGCCTCTCCCCCCATCTCAGTGGGCAACCCAACAGAGGTCTCTGTGGAGCCTCCCTCAGGAGCAGCGGGGACACTACAGCTTTGAGTCCTTTCCCTCAGAGAGATACTCTCCAGCCTCCCTGATGATCAGTCCAACCTTATTACAGTTATCTGATGATCACTGCTTACACAGGCCTATTATGACTTCTGAGCCGTCTCTCCTGCCTAGAGTTTACTCTCGAGGCCATTAAACTGCTTTATTAAATCTTCATCAATTACCATGAGTTACATCTACTAATGTTGTATTAAAGATCAGTGATATTTAAACCTACTTCTACACTAAGTGTACCACTCATACACCACATGTATTGCCTTTTTAGCATGGACTATTTTAAACATCAGTCCATCAGTTTCTATGAGATATCTGAGTTACATAAAAAAAATTATAAAATCATATTCAATGGATTTTTTTTTTTTTTTACATCATAAGCTATTTCTTTGGTCACAATAGCAAGTGAGTAGAATCTAGAAATCAATGACACATTCGTCTCAATACCAATTTGAACAGTACTGTTAAAAAAGTTCATCACAGGGCTTCCCTGGTGGCGCAGTGGTTGAGAGTCCGCCTGCCGATGCAGGGGACACGGGTTCGTGCCCCGGTCCGGGAAGATCCCACATGCCGCGGAGCGGCTGGGCCCGTGAGCCATGGCCGCTGACCCTGCGCATCCGGAGCCTGTGCTCCGCAACGGGAGAGGCCACAACAGTGAGAGGCCCGCGTACCGCAAAAAAAAAAAAAAAAAAGTTCATCATATATGGGATACCCTAGCCATTCATTCAGTGTTACCTAGAGTACCCATTCTGGGGGAAATGACACAGCACATATGAAGTGGTTACTTTAATTGCGGGAAAAATTCATTACATACTAAAAACTAGCTGGTCTTAGGTGTCTGATTACATAAGCACTTCATCTATGTCAACGGAACAGTCACCTCCCCTGAGACTGAGCCTTATCCCGTCAACGTCAGTCACTCTGAAGAAGTTCCTCCTTCAGTTTCCTCTCAGTCCCAACTCCTTGTTGACTGCAACATCTTTCATCCACTCATCCGTTAGGGTTTACTGAGAACCAGTGTCACACTGGGAACAGTGACGGGAAAGCCTGCACTCTTTGGGGCGGGAAGAAGAGACTGATGATAGACAAGTGAGCACATGGTGTCTAAGGTGACGTGACAGAACGTGATGCAGGTGATGAGAGGAGGCAGCCAATCATGGCTGGGGGAGGCATCTGGTGAGGGGCAGCTGAACTGAGGCTGAAGGAGCCGGCCACTCGAAACATCCGGGGACGACATTCCATGCGACGGCCCTGAGATGGGGACGGGCTTGGCCTGTTGCACAACCACAAAGAAGGCCAGTGTATCAGGAATACAGGCATGTGTGGACGAGGGCAGAGAGGCAAACAGCTGATGCAGGGCCTTGTAGGTCAAGAATAAGGGATGCGGGCTGAAGAATGAGGGAAAAGTCACTAGAGTAGTTCTCAAGGTGTGGTCCCCAGACCAAAAGTATCAGCATCACCTGGGAACTTGTCAGAAATAGAAAGTCTCCGCCCCTGCCTAGACCTCCTGACTCAGAAAACCTTGGGGTGGGGCTCAGCAATCCCACTGAAGTTTGAGAACCACTGCATTAGGGGGTTATAAGCAGGGACGTAACATGAAGCTAAGTTTCTGGGTAACGTGTTGTAAATAAAGTAAAGCATTAGTTGTTTCACCAACAGATAACAGCAGTGCACCTTAATCTGTATAGTGTATATGAACTATTATAACGCCGATGGTTAACCCAGTGACAATGTCAAAACATCACCGACTTTTATACCTGTAACTTACATAATACGGAACATCAATTATACTTCAATTTTAAAAATCAGACTCATATACAATGCTATTTGTCTTTGCATATTTTGAATTTCAAGGAATTTCTGGTCAATTTCAAGAAATACTAAGACCCAGGGGCCTCCCTGGTGGCGCAGTGGTTAAGAATCTGCCTACCAATGCAGGGGAAACGGGTTCAAGCCCTGGTCTGGGAAGATCCCACGTGCTGCAGAGCAACTAAGCCCGCGTGCCACAACTACTGAAGCCTGCGTGCCTAGAGCCCGTGCTCCGCAACAAGATAAGTCATAGCAACGAGAAGCCCGCTCACCATAACGAAGAGTAGCCCCCGCTCACCACAACTAAAAGAAAGCCCGCGCACAGCAACAAGGACCCAATGCACCAAAACTAAATAAATAAATTTGTTTAAAAAAAAGAAAGAAATACTAAGACCCAAAACGCATTTTAAATTATCTGCCCCACAGTTCGGGCCTCAAATCACCAAATGAGAAATCTAGAAAACCCACTCTTTTCCTCACTTCCCTCCCTAGCATAGCTCACGTTTCCTCCACCCTATTCTTAGTGTCAAAGTCACCCCTATCCTTCTCGAATAATTCAAAGCCATAAAACTGCCTCCAACCCGGTCCCTCCCACACATACACACCTCCAGCCGGAAGTAAACTTTCTCTTTGCTTCTCATACAACCACTCACACCACAGTTGTTTGGATCCCTGTCTTTTCTGTCTCACTGATATATAAATTCCTTTGGGACAGGGGTTTTGGTCCTTAAATGCTTCCTCCTCCCAGTTTTTCTCCTCCCCCCGCAAAATACTACACATAGCAAATCAGTAAAACGTGTTTGTTCAACTGAACCGATAACACTGTGGTTCGAAGACTCAAAGTTCCCCAGAAGATGGGAACGTGAACAGGAGACAGACATGAAGAGAGCATGTTCACGTCATCAGGCATAAGAAGCGTTTATACGCGAACACGTGGTATAACTTCAAAGTGAGCTTTCTCAGAGCCAGACAGTGTCTCAAGTGAAGAAAACAAAGCATTCTGCTAACTTTGGGAAAACCTAAGAAATCTTGTCTCTCCTTTTCAACTATGCCAGAAGCCTGATTTAGACAGATTTCAAATTCCACCAAAGCTTTAGGCTACTCTGCTTTAAATGTCTGTCATAGACAAACAACAAAGTAAAAGAACTAAAAACATATATTCAACTAGTTCATTCTCCATCTCACCATCTCAACCATTCTGTAAGCTTAACGTTGGTTACTATGCTTTCTCCAAAACTGAGTACTGCTGTCTTGTAGGCATGTGTCTTGTTTTACATAAAGATACTGTCACAGACCTCACTCTATCTTTTGCTTTTATTCACTAAGCACCGTATTTTTTAATAGTTTTCATTGGAGTATAGTTGATTTGCAACGTTGTGTTAGTTTCTGCTGTACTGTAAAGAGAATCAATTATATATACACATATATCCACTCTTTTTTTTTTTTAATTTATTTATTTTTGGCTGTGTTGGGTCTTCGCTGCTGTGCGTGGGCTTTCTCTAGTTGCGGCGAGCGGGGTCTACTCTTTGTTGCAGTGCGTGGGCTTCTCATTACAGAGCGCGCGCTCTAGGCACGCGGGCTTCAGTAGTTGTGGCACGTGGCTCAGTAGTTGTGGCTCACGGGCTCCAGAGCACAGGCTCAGTAGTTGTGGTGCACGGGCTTAGCTGCTCTGCAGCGTGTGGGATCTTCCCGGACCAGGGATTGAACCCATGTCCCCTGCATTGGCAGGGGGATTCTCAACCACTGTGCCACCAGGGAAGCCCTATATCCAACTCTTTTTTAGATTCTTTTCCCATATAGGTCATTACAGAGTACTGAGTAGAGTTCCCTGTAAGCAGTTTATTTTTAAGATCCATCCATGATGCCATGAGTACAACCAACCCACTGCTTCTACTTCTTTCCTTTCTACCTCGCACTTTGCTATGGAAGTGGTCCTCCAATTTCAAAGATTTCATCTCTGGGAAAGCTTAAAACCCAACTATGGACACAAATGTAAATAGGCAAGAACTACCCTCACCAAAGAAAATCAAAAATAATAATATTCATCACCCAAACAACATTTATTAAATGCCCACAGTGTGTCAAACACTGTGCTCTGTGTTAGAAACACAAAGACGAGAGGACGGGCCACACACTCAAGCAGCACACAGAGCAACACAGGGGCACAGCATACATGTGACAACGGGAGAACTTCCTGGTGGAAGTTCAGATGACGTGCAGTGAGAACGGGGAAAAAAAGCACTCCTTTCAAGGAGTACTACTGAACCGAAAACTGCAGGATGAGTGAGACAAGCAGGAAGAGGGCCATCCAGGCAGAAAAACGTCACACGTAAAGGCGTGAGGAAACCTAGCATGCTATCCTCACTGCAATCCTGGAACTGCTGAAACAGGAAGGTGGGAGGACAAACAGAAGAGACAGGTCACTTTTCAACCGGTGAGCCGCAGCTGCGCCGTAGAAACCTACAACGTACAAAACTTGTTTTACACACACAGGGGATTATGGCGAAGTCAGATGGCGCAGAGCAGGTGGTGGACGGCGATATACAAGAAGGTGCAACTTACCGTGAGCAAAAGGAAAACGGATCAGGCCCCACAAACAGTCCTAATGCAGGGTCCCTGGGAGCACGTGCGAGGTGGTGAGCAGATCTTCCAGAACTGCCCCTCGATCCCGAAGGAAGGCCGGCTGAGCAGTGAGGAGGTGGCTGCTCTTCCATTCAGCACAAAGCAAACACACTATTTACTCCCCCTCCACGGTGGGTGCTGGGTTTGAAGTGCTGACTTGTTCTGTGTTTTGAGTCTTTCAATCACTTCCACTGCCCACTGAGAGGCAAAATATTCTGGAAGTCTATCTTGACACAAAAAGGCCGAAATCGAAATCTACTGGGCTAGACAATAAAGAAACTTTCTATCTAGCTAAGGAGGTTATATCATAGTCTGTAAGTAATACAAGTCAGTCTGGAAGAATTCTGGAGGGGGAAGAGACAGACTGCTGTTTCAGAAAGACCACCACGGGGTCTTCCCTGGTGGCGCAGTGGTCAGGAATCCGCCTGCCAAGGCAGGGGACACGGGTTTGAGCCCTAGTCCGGGAAGATCCCACATGCTGCGGAGCAACTAAGCCCGTGCGCCACAACTACTGAGCCTGCGCTCTAGAGCCCACGAGCCACAACTACTGAAGCCCGCGAGCCACAATTACTGAGCCCGCATGCCACAACTACTGCAGCCCATGCGCCTAGAGCCCGTGCTACACAAAAAGAGAAGCCACCACAATGAGAAGCCCGCGCACCGCAAGGAAGAGTAGCCCCCGCTCGCCACAACTAGAGAAAGCCCGTGTGCAGCAACAAAGACCCAACGCAGCCAAAAATAAATCAATTGATTAATTAAAAAAAAGAAAGAAAGACCACCACGAAGTAGTGTAAGAAAGACCACCACAAAGAAGAGTACAGATGGATTGAAGGCATGAAGAACAGTAAGGGTAAGAAGATAAATAAGGAGAGGATCACCCCAGTCAAGGCAGGTGAGGGGTGATGCAGAAGAGGAGCACCAGGGGCTAGAGAGGAGGGGTCCGTGACAGTGATGAAACCATTATGGGAGAAAACAGAAGAACGGAAGGAAAGCAGGATAACGCCCAGGTCTCCCGACCACTGAAAGCAGCAAGCAAAACCTACCAGAGAAAGGATCCTATCTACCTTTAAAATAAAAGTGTTATACAAAATAGCCCCCCCCAACCCCGCCACAGTGGTTGAGAGTCCACCTGCCAATGCAGGGGACACGGGTTCGTGCCCCAGTCCAGGAAGATCCCACATGCCGCAGAGCGGCTGGGCCCGTGAGCCACGGCCGCTGAGCCTGCACGTCCGGAGCCTGTGCTCTGCAACAGGAGAGGCCACAGCAGTGAGAGGCCCGCGTACTGCAAAAAAGAAAAAGCCCCCCCCCCTTTTCCAGGAGATCAATAAATTACCAAAAAACGACCTACACATCACAAACCAGCTATCAGTTAGCAACCAGATACTGTTGGGGTGCAGAAAAACACTGGCACGAGGAGACCCTTTCTAGAATTCAAGTCACCTCTGACTTGAATTTCCTAGATCGCTGGCTGCTTTGTATTTGTCAATAAAATGAAGATTATCACAGCGTTTAAAAAAAAAAAAAAAAAAAAAAAGGAGGTCAAGGAACTTGTAGGTGAAAGTATCAGAAGCTTCCAAGGTGGTGTGGTCACATGGTCAAAGGCACAGTTGTTGTAAAACACTTGCAGGGTTATGGCTTCTGTAAGAAACCTGATGTGCCCCTCTCCGTTTAAAGAACCACGGGGACAGAAGGCGGCTTTCTCTCAAGCTCTGCAGAGCTCTCTAATGATATAAAAAGTCTGTTTTCTCTTTAGTCCCATAGGAGGAGCTTGTGGACATGTTACCCTCCCCATCCCCGTCCTGGTCTTAATCCCAACCCCGGGCAGGTGTTACTGTTTCTTCTCTCACCCTTGAAGCTTCTGACCACCTAAAGCAAGTCACACACTGTGTGGACTGAGCTCACATCCAGTTCACACTAACAGCTGGGCCCTCGGTGTGATAACGCTTTTATCCATCTTAGGTGGTTTTCTGTAGTCTTCCTATGACGTGGGTTATCAGTCTCTCGCGCCTTTCCCAGTTCTTTCGCTCTGGCACCGCCATCATCCATTCTCACACAGCAACGGAGGGATCTTTTCTAACCTCTCAGATTATGTCACTTTTACTGCTTAAAACTCTTCCAGTGGCTGCCACATCCCCTCCCCTGCCACCTAAAATCTTCGCCCCAGCCCAGGAAAGCCTACACACTGCACCTCTCCACCTCCGCTCCTGCCACCACCCCCCCAGCCTGCTAATCTCCAGCCTCACCATCCCCATTGCTTCCTCCGGGCCTTTACACCAACCCCTGGGAATTCTGCCTACTTGATATGCCCCTCCCACAAATCTTCACAAGACCAGCCCCTTCTTGTCATTCAGGTCTCAGCCGAAATGTCACTTCCCTGACCATCCAATCTAAAGCAGCCATCCCAGTCACGTGATGCTGTTTAAATCCTACATACCTCTCATGTTTTGTTTTTTTACTTTCCATAGCCGCCTCCCTCTAAGCCCCACACTAAACTTCTTGAAAGGTAAGCTCCCTGAAAACTCTCTTCTTCTTTCCTGTGCCCATGGCACTTAGAACAGTGGCTGGAATACAGCGGATGTTCACTAAAAACACCTGTTGAACAGATGTTGTCTCCAAAAGGCCATCCAAAAACAATCAGCAGGTTCATGAGGAAGAATGAAGAGCGATGATTTAATGTGATGTCGTTTGACATCAGTCCCTAGTTTACTTCCGATAAATTCATCTGACTAAACTGAATCACTATTCCTCACTATACAGACAACCCTGGGGCAGCAAGGGGAGATGCTGTCACTCTGCCCCCGCCCGGAGATCCCACCAGCAGTGGGCATTCCTTCAAGTCACTGCTGTCCCTCTCAAGCCGCTGGAAATGACTGCACAATGACGATGGCAATCTCTCAGCAGACGCCACGCTTTCCTTGCCCTGCACGGCTCCCAACACGCCTACTTTACTCTGCCCTTTCTTTCCTACCTCATCACCTTCACACCCTGTTTAAAGATACCATCAAAGAAAGATTATCCAACACCCCTCCTACAAAAGGTAAACATTAAAAAGAAGAGAAAAAATAAAAAGGTAATCATTACACCCCTTCTCTTTCCCTGCTGACGTGGAAGAACTAAGATCTCTATGGAAGTATTAGACATAGAGAAAACTAATAGTCACTGAGATGTTTACTCTGCACAGGGTGAGGTCAGCTCCACATCAGTCGAAACTTGGTAAGAAACATTTACCAATCTTCTCATCCAGTTTGGATTTAAATATGGGAAGATACCTCTGTTTTCCTTTTTCTACGTCAAAAATAATTATAGTTATGCTCTGAAAAGCAATATTTGAAGTTATCATTAGCCAAAAGAACATCATGACTACTGTCCTGCCCAGTACATAAAAACATTCTAGAGGGACTTCCCTGGTGGTCCAGTGGTTAGGACTCCGCGCTTCCACTGCAGGGGGCATGGGTTCAATCCCTGGTCGGGAAACTAAGATCCCACATGCCATGCGGCTCAGCCAAAACAAAACAAAAAAAAACCATTCTAGAACATTTCTTCACAGGTAGACCTCGTTTTCATTTCATTTCTGCCAAGTGACCTGCAGTAAATTACCGAAACCCTTTGAGCTTGAAATTCCTTATCTGTTGTATGAGAAGGGGGTAGCCTCGCTTCACAGGTCATAAGGAGATTATCTGGGATGAGCAGCCTAACCTCGGGGCAGGTGTTGGGCACACAGGGGTTCCAGGAGAAGCTCCCTCTCCATCCTGGGTGGGAAATGAGAGCACAGGGCTTTCACCCATGCTGGTTTACAGAGAAATTGTTCATTCCACTGTGGAAGACCAATACACTGCCTTGACCATTTTTTATTTTTACCACTAGCAGTTTCAACTGGTATTCTACAATAGTTTACTTTCCTAAATTTGCGCCTTAGGGATTTCTGGTAGATGTTTCAAATTTAAATAAATAGTACTAAGTTATAAATGTTTCTAGAAAAACCACTGAAATATGCATTTCAAAAGGGAAAGTTCAGTATTTACTGGCCCCATGAACATTTTCAATGAAAATCTGGTTCCACTAACCAAATAAATCATTTGTTTTTTTGGGTAAATTTGATGTAGAAAAGAGCTAAAAATGGCCACAGTGGCTGAGTCTGCGAAGCTACTTTTCTTGCACATGATCTAACTATGTTGAGAATTTGCATTTCTTCGATAAGATAGTTTTCTTTTGATAAGACAGTATGCAGAACGTTTTAAGAATCCTCCTTAATGCTCAGTGCTCCTAAAGGATCTCCTTAATGACTAAGACTTCTTGGCTCTCCCCAACAAGATGAAAAATTTTACTCTCACCTACCACTCCAGCGTAAGTATACCTCTCACATGGTCTGTCATCTCTGTGTGCCTTTCTCAATGACATCTGATTAAGGAAAATGTTCTGTTCAGTACCTAGCACATCGTCAAAAACAAACGTATTTAAATAATGTTTGACTTGACTACATGGCATGAGCTGAAAAGAACACCCTGGATTCCTGAATTCTTATATCCCATTCTTCATATTCTTTGTGATACTTGTTAGTAGAGAAGGGTGGTGAGAGGTTTACAATACATGACGGCAAATCATACCAACATGTATTGGTACGCAGTTACCCTATTTGAGCTGGAGAGAGGCTGGACCTCACATGAGCTGCAAGAATGGCTCAGTGTTAAGTTAGCTTTAGAAAGACTTTTTAAGGAGTCTCACACACTACGGTAGATTACCAAGAGATAAAGGTCTACAGTATTCCTTAAAAGCTCCAGAAAAGAGAGGTTTTGTTTTCTTGTTTTTACTGTCTGCTGCTGGGGGGCAGGGGACGTGAAGAGGGAGAGAAAACAGTTCTTCCTAGAAGCAGTGTATTAATAAATGACCCTCCATGTCCCTCCCAGATAAAGAAGTTCTAAGTTAATTTTTTAAATATAAGCAGGTGCACGTTTGTGCTACGTTTCTTTATAAAGTCTAAATCTGGTTTCTCTGAAACAGGTAAAAATACAGAAATTATTAAATGCTTTTCAGCTTTTAATTAGTGTAGTAGAAGTCACAAGGCAACAAATTTCACTAGAGCACATGAAATGTGAGATACTTTGCACATTTTTTAAAATAGATGATTTGTTTAACAGCCTTTGAGAATTACAATTCTATAGAGAACCTACCTTAAACTTTCTTCTGGAATAAAACCTAAACTAACTCACTACATTACTGCTCAACAACAAAAAGAAATTCTTTCAGGACATGGTATAATCATAATAATACAATGTTCCAAGGCTATATAACTTGAAAGGTTTGTAATTTCAAAACACAATTTCAGTTTGGGAAAATATGTGCAAATAAAACCAGCACTTCGCTTCCCTGGTGGCGCAGTGGTTGAGAATCCGCCTGCCGATGCAGGGGACGTGGGTTCGTGCCCTGGTCCGGGAAGATCCCACATGCCGCGAAGCGGCTGGGCCCGTGAGCCATGGCCGCTGAGCCTGCGCGTCCGGAGGCTGTGCTCCGCAACAGGAGAGGCCACAACAGTGAGAGGCCCGCGTACCGCAAAAAAAATAAAAAATAAAAAAATAGTAGGGGCAAAACCAGCACTTCTACGTGAAACTAATACAAGTATTTCAGCAGAAGTTAAGCTCTTGGGCTGTACATCTAACGAAGCTGCACCTAGTTGCCTTTAGAAATATATAAATCCGACTGACCAGGTATCAAACTTCTAAAGGAGCTACTACAATATCCCATTTTTTTGGTCCCAGACTCCCCAGACTAGAAGCTCAAATAATCAGATATTATTTCACAGCATCGTGGGATAACTAGAAATAATTACGATACCTCTGAAGCACCAAAAGATAAGAAGCCATAAACCTAAAAATAAATCATGATTAGTTCAATTGAGCTCTTTAAAATAAGCTATTATTTTCTCGAAAATATTATCCGTATTAGGGCTACATGATAAAATTTGTTTAGGCAGAACACTAAATTAAATAATCAGAAAAACCATTCTCCAAGTCATTAGGGATAAACAGGCCATCACTATTTCATTTAAACTATTAATGTAAATGTGAAGCTGCAATATGGGATTCAAATGTAAAATTATCCTTTGTGCCACTTCGTCAAACTGACTGCGCTGTAAATACACTCAGTGGCCACCAGGCACATGTGATTATTTCGATGTAATTAAAATTAAATATATTTTTTTAAAAAATTCAATTCCTTGGTCCCACTAGTCCCATTTCAAGTGCAGTGGCTGCAGGTGTCTGGTGGCTACCACATTGGACAGCACAGATACAGTTCATTTCCATCACAGCTAGATATAAATGCCAAATATATGACATCAACCACTGAGACAGGCAAATTCAAGTTCTCTGGCCTTCCACGTGGCACTGCAGAATACTGTGTGTGGTTTTGTGTGTAGATTTTGTTAATTTACGTTTCAGCAGCAAGTACAAACAAAAATTTTTATAAAACTATATCTAAAAAGAACAGTGAATGCTTTTAGAGTTAGCTAAGCTCCTTCATAAAAATATTCTTCTTTGAATACAACACTTCACAAAATGAAAGTAATGAAAAAAAGATATCTGATATAATTTTAAATGGCTGGGAAATTTTGCTTTTAATGATGATTTCCCTTTATTTGATAAGTAAATACAATATGAGAGTGGCTCACTAAAAAGCCATGCTGTCAAACTGCAAATGACCCTTTCTTTAATGAAGAAAAAATAAGGTGTCAAGTATGAAAGAAGAATCAGTTTCTCCTCACCAAGTTGTGGAAATATCACAGAACCAGACATACTAACTACGGCAGGTATCTGAAAATGAATGTAATTATTACCCCCTTTTCTGCAATAACCTATCATTACCTCTATTGTGATTCTCAGCGCTTGTCTACTTATTTTTAGTTAGCCTGCTAAAATGCATCATCCCCTTCTGGTTTGGGCTCCAAGTACCACTTCATGTCCCACATGGAAGAAAATCACTTGATTCTCTAACATTTGGTGAGAAAACACATGAACACAATTTATTTGCACATTTTTAATATAACGCAGCCTAAATATCAACAGCAAATTATTTTTAGCATGCCTTTAAAAGCAGATCAAAAAAATGTACTCTTAATGCCACAGAACTATACACTTAAAAACGGTTAAAATGGTCATTTTTATGTTACGTACATTTTACCCCAACAAGAAAGTATATCAAGGCAACTATCTACTTTCTGAGACTATCCATTTTTCCATATTAAGCATAATGCTCTTCCTGATAAATTAGAATTTTTCAAAGTAATAAATTCAAAACCTCATTTGGTGGAATAAAAATCCATATTAAAAGCTAAAGAGAAGAATATATTTAAGAAAACAGTCTTATTTTCAAGTACCCCAAACATTACAGGATAAAGACACATATAACATGAGGTTACTAAGTGAAAATTTGTTTCATATTTTTGTATGTCGCAAGTATAAGAATCTCCAGTTTAACCAATATTGCAAATTCAGGAGTTCTTATCTAGCAACTATTCTAAGCGAGGCAATGAGGCACCAACTGCTTCATAAACAGTAACTCTAATCCTCCCAACCACCCTAAGAGCTACTATCATCCCCATTTTGCAGATGGTGAAATTGAGGAACAAATCAGTAAAAAAAGAAAAAAGGGTACAGTCACAAAGGTAGGAGCTGAGCAAATACTGCGCTTGCCATCACACCAAAAGTCTCATTAAGAGTCTACTGACATTAGGAAAGGCAATCAGAAGAACCATGCTGCTAAATTAAATATAGTCTAAAGAGCTACATAAATTTTTATAGATTGTGATGATCTGGTATGCAGTTGGGAGAAACAAAACTTTCATAAGCATTAAGAAAGCCCAAAGAATACCTTCCTTCTTCAAGGAAGAAATCATATTGCAACAACGCACACTTGTTGTCTTGCTCCTATTTTTAAGAAGAATTCACAGACAACTTGCAAAAGTTATTTTAAGGCAAAGAAATGTAAATCCAAGGAATAAAAAATTTTAACAGCAAAATCCCTCACCCTTATCCAATGTCCGCATTTTAATATTGGGCATTCACATCACAAACCTAACTTCATAACCAGGTATTAAACTAAAATAGGATGCATAATGCTATTAACACTTTCAAATTCCCTGAATCCTGGCAGGGCAAACTATCCCAAACCATCTAAACTCAATTATCAAATCCAATAAATTAAGTGTGTCCAGTACGTGAAAGTTTAGGGACGCCCTCCTTAACAAGCTAGGGGGCCTGGGGACAGAATATTATATTCTGCATCTGTGACTGCATATAAACAAAATTTGTCGCCACTCATTCCACAGATTGTATAAAAGTAAAAGAAAAGTTGTTTCTTTAAGAAATGAAGCCATAAGAAAACATCGGATGACTGCAAGATGATCCCGCTTCAGCGGGAGAGGTTTAAGTACAACTTCCTCGAGGAAACAACACTACTGAAGTCTGCATAAGCCATTGCAAGCCTCCAGGTTCTGCGACCGTTGAAGGAAAGGGGCATTTCAAATGTCTCAAACCAGCTGTTCACCTGTGTCCTGGTGGCCACGTCAAAAGCCTACAGAGCCTATAAACAACTCCCTAATCTTCTCAGAGGTCTCGCTAAACAAGTTGTGGGAAACAGCAGGAACCAGGCAAATGCGTTTACTGCGACCAAAACCTTTGAGGTTGCATTTATTAAACCAGTTTCCAGAGACAGAGTGGCTTGGCTGTCGTCACAGCTATCAAGATCGAAATTCAACTAAAAATAAAGCAAGAGTTCTCTTTTCAGTAGGTGTATTTCACTCCAACTTAAAGTTGTTTGTTTAAAGACAAAGCAAATAACAAGATTCCCGGTTCCCTTGTTCTTGACCTTCAAGAACTGCAAAAAGTCAGGACCCAACCAGAGAGAAAAAGAAAAGTTCGAGTGGCTGCCTCACCGACTCTGGAGCAGTTGCTGGAACCCCTCCCCGCGGTGAGGGTCTCCCCGCTCCGGCACGCAGGAGCTTGGGGTGAAGAGCCCCGAGGATGGAGCCGCAGCAGCTCTCCCGAGGTTTGCAACGCAAAGACCACCCGCGTGCGGACTCAGGCCCCCGGGCTCCTCTCGGGACCTGCACGAAGGCGCGCACCAGACCCCCGCCCGCGACCCCGCACACTTCCGACCCCGGCCCCGGCCCCCACCCGCCAGCCCGCTTACCGGCATCATTTTGGACCCGAACCGCATCGAAGCGGATGGCCAGACCGCGGCTCGGAGCCGAGTGGAGGCGCCCAGGGGGTCGCGCGGTGCGGGGGTGGGGAGCGCAGAGGGAGGCCGCCCGGCAGGCGGCGGACCTGTTGCAAAGCGACGGCGGGTGGTGGGGCGGCGTGCGGGTCCGCAGAGTTCTCCCCGCGGCCTGGGGCGCCACCGAGCCCCGGGCCCACCTCCGACCGGGTCCCCGGACGCGGCTTTGTCTACTCAGCGCTCGCGACGGCCCGGACTCCCCCCGCTTTGCTCCGAAACCAACTAATCCCGGGGCCTGGCCCCCGCCGAGCCCGCGCCGGCTCCGCCCCCCGCGCGGAGCCCCGCCCGCGGCGCGCGAGGCTGGCTGGGGGAGGGGAGGACGCGGGGACTGAGCCGCGCGCGCCTGCGCGGGCCCGCGGCAGGAGGGAGGCGAGGCGGCTGGCTCGCGCCCGGGTTGGCGGGCGCCGGGTCACCTTTTCTTTATTTGCCTTCGGACGACGCGTCGCCGGGGGCGCGCGGCGGAGCGACCGGAGCGCGCGCCTGCAGGCGGAGCCGGGGACTGTAAGGCCGCCTCTGAAAGACGGAATAATGAAAGACGCGGGAGGAGCCCGGGGGCTGCGGCCGTCACCTCCCGCAGTTTCGAACTGGGCCAGGAGGCTGAACCTTGGGCCGAGACTCGGCACCTGGACGAGTCCTCCCCGCGGCGGTGCCGCGGGGCTCGGCCGAAGCCAGGCGACCGGACCTCCTGGGAGGACCCGGCCGCACGGCTGGAAGGGCCGATGTCCCTGGAGGCCCGGCCACTAACCCCGTCCCAGCAAGATGGAGATCGGCGGGGCCGTCTCAGCCCGCAGCGCATTCCGAGAGTTCCTGGTGAAGGAGTCCTCGGGCTGTCGCCTTTCGTCTCATTTGCCATCGTCCAAATTCTGATTTAGAACTCACGTGTGACTTTCTATAACTAAAAACAAACACAAAAAAACCAAACATTTAAAAATGACGAAAATGGTCAATTTTACCTGTTTTACCACAATAAAAATAAGTAAATAAAACCAAAAAAGTTTGAAATGCGTAAAGCAGCTTTCTGAGGCGCTGCTTTTCTGTTGCTCAAGAATGTCCTGGATTTCCTCTCTGAAGGTTGCTTGTTACACCCTCAGGACAGTCTCGGATGTGACCACACACTGCTCCCTTTGCAGGGAGCTAAACGAAGGCCTAGGAGAATTGCAGAGGCCATTTCGAAAGAGTAGCAGAGCTGGTTCAGGTACCCTCTTCCACCTTCCAGGGAGACAGATTCCGGGAACCCTAACTGCAGGAAGCCTTAGTTCTGGCAGAATTGTCCCTGTGAGCGAGCTTAAGTGGAGTGAAGCACCTGGATTTACCTAGCCTCAAGGATGGACAGTTCTTTCGTTGTCCAGTATATCCCTTACCAGAATCTCCATCAAAGTCCTATCCTACTCTTCCAGGTACATATCTGGAAATATTAAACTATGACTAATTTGATTAGTATTAAAATGTCTCCAAAAATCCAGTTTAAAGTCTAGCTTTTCTAAGAGGATTGTCCTAAGTCAAGTAAAGGGAATTCATCCCTTTATTCAGTAAATATTTATCCAATACCTACTACATGCTGGGAATTCTTCTAAGTGCTGGGATACATTAATAAAGAAAACAAAAATTGGGTGGACAACAAAATCCGTAGCTGAGTATATTAATAATTAATACTTACATTACCAAATATAGTTATAAGGAAAAAATTAAAGGGGCTAAGGGGATGAGGCATGCAGGTGCAATTTTAAATCAAGTGGTCAAGGGACTTCCCTGGTGGTCCAGTGGTTGAGACTTCCCCTTCCAGTGCAGGGGGTGTGGGTTCGATCCCTGGTCTGGGAGCTAAGATCCCACATGCCTCATGGCCAAAAAACCAAAACATAGAACAGAAGCAATATTGGAACAAATTCAATAAAGTTTTAAGAAATGGTCCACATCAAAAAAAAACTTTAAAAATAAATGAATAAATAAATCAAGTGGTCAAGGTAGACCTCACTGAAAAGACGATCTTGTGAGCACAGACTTGAAGGAGTGGACTACAGCAGCGGTCCCCAACCTTTCTGGCACCAGGGACCAGTTTCCCGGAACACAACTTTTTGGAGGGGGAGGGGTGGGGGGATAGTTCAGGCGAGTGATGAATGTGAGTTATGGGGAGCAGCAGATGAAGCTTTGCTAGCTTACCCGCAGCTCACCTCCTGCTGTGCGGCCCGGGTTCCTAACAGGCCGTGGACTGGTACCAGTCCACGGCCAGGCAGTTGGGGATCTCTGAACTACAGCCTCCATGAAGGCTTCCAGGCAGAGGGAACAGCCAGTGCTAAGGCCTTAAGGTGGGAGCCTACTTGTCACATTCCAGGACCGTCAAGGAGGCCAGGATGGCTGGAGAAGACTAGATAAGGTGGAGAGAAGCAGCAGATGAGGTAGAGTGATATAAAGAGCCGGATAATGTACAGCCTTGGGGGCCATTGTAAGGAATTTGGCTTTTACTCTGAGTGAAATGGGGAGTCATGGAAAGATTTTGAACAGATGAGTACCATGATCTGACATATTTTAATGGAATCATTCTAGCTGCCGTGGAAAACAGACAAAGTTAGCAGAGAACCTGTAGGAAGACCTTGCAATAATCCAAGCAAAAGATGAAAGTGGCTTGGGCAGTAACAGTGGATGTGGTGAAAAGTGGTCAGATGTGGGATGTATTCTGAAGGCCGAACCCATAGAATTTCCTGATAGGATAGATATGGAATAGGAGAGTAAAAAAGTCAAGGGTGAGTTCAAGGTTTTTGTCCTGAAGAATGGAAGCTGCTACCAACTGAGACGGAGAAAGACCCTGAGTGGCAAGTTGCAGGGAAGAGGCGATCATGTTAAATTTGAGAATCTTAATAAAAATAAGAGAAACCCTAATCCTGGAATTTAGCACATTTGTGGAAAGCAAGACTCCCTTTTGGCAACCGGCAGGGACTATGTAACCCAAAAACCTACTTCATATTCCGCTGGCTTTCATTATTTTCTGGCATATGAAGAAATCTCAGAAACAACTATAAGATACCATGATCCAGGTCATCCAGGAAAGGGATTCTGAATATCGGTCACTAAACGTCCCATCCTCAACAAGGAGAAAACAACTCTCTTTGCCATCCAAAAACTGGTCACACACAATAGTAAATTATATTTAGAGGGAGCATCGGCAGCCCTGGCTTATTAATAAAATAATAGAAGTAGAAGAAAGGAGAGGATTATTGGAATAAGATGACCCAGGTCTATTTCTTTCCCGCCTGTTCTCACGGTTTGTTTTACTGCCTGTTTCTCCTGAGGAGAGGAAGAAAAGGGGACAGCGGCTGGCGATCGGTCCCAAAACTCACTTCCAGCCAATTGAGAATTCCCTGCTGGCATATTTCTGTTGAGGGTTTGGTTTTGTTTTCTTTTCTTTCTTTCGTTTATTTTCTTTTTTAGCGTTGAGCATGAAACCAATGAAACCCTGTCTATGCTTCGGTTTCATTCCTTCAGATTCTGTGCCATCACATATAGCTCTCAGATGGGTTGTTTTCTGCCTTCCAAAGTTCCACCTATTTCTTCATGCCCACTCTCACCTGCTTATTCTGCCGAGAGCCTGTCCTCGTTTCTCCCGACTCTATAATTCTATATTCAACTCCGAGAAAGATAAATCAAATCACCACCAGCTGGGTGCAGAGAAGCTGTCTTCTCTTTGGATCTCACCTTACCCCCAGGCACAGTACAATCAATCACTTGTTTGGCTGGAGTTCAAATGTTTCAGTTCCCAACTTCCTCCCCATGTTACTTTCTTTCCCATTTCCCTCAGGTGTTCCAAACCTTGCATCCCTCCCCGGCTCAGAAGATGAACTCCCAGTTTCCTTACCCAATGAAATAGAGGCTATTGGAGCTTACATTACACACCTGCAATATCCTTTCCTCCACTTCCAACCCATCATGCAACCTTCTCCACTTCCTTCCTCTTCTTCATTTCACTCTGGGTGCCCGAATTTTGCCAGGCACCGTTCTAAACTCTAGAGATACAACAGCCTGCAAAACAAAGACTCTGCCTTCATGAAGCTTGGATTCTAGTCAGGGAGTTAGACAATAAATGAATGAGATTATAATAGATGCTTTGTGGGGTGGGGGAAGCAACTAGGTAAACCAAAGAGTAGTGTCTGTTTTGGATAGGGTGGTCAGAGAAGTCCTCTCAGGGATGGAGTGAGGGAGGGAATGGGGCTCTAGGCAGTGGGAATAGGAAGGGCAAAGAGCCTGAGGCAGGAGTGTGCCAGGCATCTTAAAGAAACAGCAGGGAATTCCCTGGCGGTCCAGTGGTTAGGACTCTGCGCTTTCACTGTGAGGGCCTGGGTTCAATCCCTGGTAGGGGAACTTAGAGCCTGCGAGCCACAGGGTGCAGCCAAAAAAAAAAAAAAAAGAAAAACCAGCAAAAAGGACCAGTGTGCCTGGCGCTGAGTGAACAAGAAGGGTGGTCAGGGAGGTGGAAGATCGATTGCGTGGGACCATGTGTTCCACCAATTATTCTCCCTCTTGAAATCTCAGATACTCCATTTTTCAGGTTTCTTCGCCTACAAGTTTATTTGGTTCTCTCCTACACTCCCTTCAAATTAGCAGTAACCAAAAGACAGAGATGGGGCAGAATTTTGAGTTTCAAGCCTCCTTGCCTCCATCCACACTTTTCTCTTTGCCTTGAATATCTTCCCCCTCACCCTACTTCTGCTCATCTTTTAAGTGCCTACCTAAATGTCATTCTTGGAAGTCACGTTTCATGTTTCTCAAACATAATTAATCAATATCTCATCTATATTCCATAGCCATTTATATATATATATAAACAATTTATTTATTATGGTACTTACCATATGATATAGAAAAAAGCACATTTGTCTTCACAACTAGACTCAGTGGCAAAAGCTATTTGTTTGTTCATTTATGTGTGTCTCTTCAGCCCTAACATTGTGCCTGGGCGTGGTAGGTACTCAATAAATGTAGAATTGATGGTACTTAATCAGTGTTTACCATGCTCTCTTTTCTCTTTGCTAGGAACAAAACCTAGGGAGGTTTTGTTCCTGATTCCTGCAATAGCCTCAGGCAGGTCTTCCTGCCCTGTTTCCTCCAATCCATTCTCCTCCCTAGGAGTTGGCAAACAACAGGCCAGATCTGCCCTCCACCAGTTTTTGTATTGCCTATGAGCGAATACGGTTTTTACATTTTTTAATGCTCGAGGGAGAGGGGAGGAATCAAAAAAAGAATACGTTGTGACACAAGAAAATTATATGAAATTCAAATTTCTGTGTCCTTAAGGAAAGTTTTATTGGAATACAGCCACACATATTTGTTTACATGTTGTCTGTGGCTGCTTTTACACTACAACAGGGGAATTGAGTAGTTGTGGTAGAGACTGTATGTCCGGCAAAGCCTGAAATATTTACTACCTGGCCCTTTAAAGGGGAGGTTTGCCACTCCTGCTCTAAGAGCAACAAGAATGATCATTTTAGCAAAAGCGTGATCATGTCACTCCCATGCTTGAAAGTCTTTAATCAAAGTGGATGGGCATATGGATGGGGTAGAACTGAGGTCTGAAGGACATTGGGGCCAGATGATAAACGTACATAGAAGTTAATCATACTTTTCTGTCTTCTTGTGTTTACTCTAAATTCTGGATAATAAAAAAATTTTTTTCAAGAAAAAAGAAAACCCTTCCATTGCCTTCTATTGTTGTTAGGGTAAAGAATACTCTATACATGGCCTCCAAGCCTTTGCTTGGTCTAGCTCATACCTACTCTCTGAGACAGTTAGGGCAGGAAGGAGGAACAGTAATTACCTCCCCATATTCATGAAAAAATGATTCGAGGGCTTCCCTGGTGGCGCAGTGGTTGAGAGTCCGTCTGGCGATGCAGGGGACGCACGTTCGTGCCCCGGTCCGGGAAGATCCCACATGCTGCGGAGCGGCTGGGCCAGTGAGCCATGGCCACTGAGCCTGCGCGTCCGGAGCCTGTGCTCCGCAACGGGAGAGGCCACAACAGTGAGAGGCCCGCGTACCCCCCACTAAAAAAAAGGATTCGAAATTGGTAACTTTGCAGAATAAACTCAGTGCTTTGAAGACATCTTTCTGGCTACTGACTGTATGTTGATTTAGTTTAAATAAGTCCCTGCTTATTGCAAGCCGTGGAACCAGGGGCTCCTGGTTCCTCAGCTTCTGTTGTCAATTCTCTCTCCATACCTCACCTTCCCCTCCCTCATCCAGTCTGCCTTCCAGCCCCATCCCCCTCTGAAATAGCTCTTGATGAAATCACTGGTGACCTCTACTTCATTGGTGCAATAAACATTTTCATCTTTCTTGACCTTTCACCAGCACTTAGCTGTGACTCATTCTCTCCCTCTCAAAACACCCGTTTCCCTTGGCTTTTAGGACAATGCTCTCATGGTTTTCCTCCTACCTCTCTCACTGCTTCTTCTCTGTGTCTTTTGAAGCTCATTCCTCCTCACTAGCCTTGACATGTTGAAGGTCCTCAAGGCTCAATCCTAACTATTTCCTTTTTTCACTGACTACCTTCTTCCTCGACAGTCTCATCCCCAGTCTTAAACCTCATCTACACATCGTATGAATTTTTATGTTTCCAAACCAGACTGCTTCTCTGGGCTCTAGAACTGAGCTCTCCAATGAGAAAGTCACGTACCATATATAGCTATTGAGCATTTGAAATGTGGCTAGTGCAACTGAGAAACTACAACTTTCATTTTAATTCATTTAAATGTAAGTGGACGGTAGTGGTAGACAGTGTAGATACGGAATACTTACATCATCACAGAAAGTTCTACTGAACAGTGCTGCATATCCATACCCAGTCATATCCAGCTGCCTGTTAGTCATTTCCTCTTGGCTGTCTCAAGGTATTGCAAACTCAACTTGTCTAAAACCAAACATGTAATCTTTCTCCCCAGTATGTCCTGTCTCTGTGAATGGCACAAGTGTTCATCCATTTTCTCAAGCCAAGAACCCAGGAATCATGCTTGACTTTATTTCTTCCTCATCTCCAACATCTATTCAATCATCAAGCTGTGTTCATTCTGTTTCTTAGACATTTCTTCAAAATCCCCATTTTCCATCACCGCCGCTACTCTGCTGAAGCCACTATCATCTCTCATTTGTCTGATTATAGACAACCCTACTTAAAGTCTCTCCTTAACATTGCCTCCAAGCCCTGAATGTCTGTCCCTGCCCATTCTCTATCTTTACCAGGTATAGTCCCCTCCCTCCCTGAGACTCAGCCGCACCATCCTTTTTCAGTCCCTTTCACCCTCCATGCTTCTTCCAGGACATACGGCAGCATGGCTCCGAGGACCTCACCTTTATGCCACGCACCACCACTGAATATTTAGACAAATTGTGTTGCTAGTGTTATTCAATTCATGCCTGTCTCTCCCACAAGACTTTAAACTGTAGGGTATCGACTTCAGCTCATCCTTGTTTACCACTGATCCTTCGGTACCTAAAATGGGGCCCGGTACATAGTAGTAGAATGAATAACTGAATGAACAAAAGAGCGAATAATGAGTTGTTCATTTGCCTGTAACGCATGTGATTAAAGCCAGTGCATTAGTCAGCTCAGGCTGCCATAACAAAATATCGTAGACTAGGCGGCTTAAACTACAGGAATTTATGTTTTTCACGGTTCTGGAGGCTGGGAAGTCCCAGACCAAGGTACCAGCCAGTTTGGTGCCACAGAGAGGGCTCTCTTCCTGGCTTACAGGCTACTGTCTTTGCATGTATCCCCACACGGCAGAGAGAGAACGAGGAAGAAAGCTCTCTGGTGTCTCTTCCTATAAGGGCGAGAATCCCATCATGAGGGCCTGCAAGACCTCATCTAAACTTTATTATCTTTCAAAAGCCCCACCCTCAAATACCATCACACTTGGGGGGGTAGTGCTTCAACATAAATTTGGGGGTGGACACAATTCAGTCCACAACAGCCAGCATTTTGCACATTTTCCCAATCCTATGGCCATACGTTATACTCATCACCCCAAAAAGCCATCTCATAAATGCCTATAAGAGGCTCTGATTGAATGAGGGTGAAAGGATGTATGAAACAAAAACCCGTTGCTGGAAAACAGACCTAATGTGCTTGCCCTTCTGCTGATTGGTCTATGATGTCATCATCCATAAAGGACTATATTGATAATTACTACACAGCATTTGAAAAGTAAGACAGTCTACCTGATGTTACTTCAGAAAGTTAAACTGAGGCTTCACTGTTAGCAAGCAAGAGAAGTCTAGCCTGAAATACTGAAAATGGACACTTTCAGGTGCCGAGGTGTCACAAAGGCCATTGGCCATCAACAGAGCCTGCTGTGGCTTTGTTCTCCCCAATGCAAAGGGGTTTTTATTTCACTGTGAGGAATATACATGTATTTCCTCCTGGTCTCTGTTAAAATACACCATGTTAGATCAGAATGCACTGAGTTCTAGTCAGTTCAAAACCATTTGAAACCATTTTTAAACCAGGGCTTTATTCAAATATTTTTCAAGAGTGCCTGTGAAGGAACTTCCCTGGTGGCACAATGGTTAGGAATCCTCCTGCCAGTGCAGGGGACACGGGTTCAATCCCTGGTCCGGGAAGATCCCACATGCCGCAGAGCAACTAGGCCCGTGTGCCACGGCTGCTGAGCCTGTGCTCCAGAGCCTGTGAGCCACAACTACTGAGCCTGCGTGCCACAACTACTGAAACCCGTGCGCCTAGAGTCTGTGCTCCACAACAAGAGAAGCCACCACAATGAGAAGCCCACACACTGCAACGAAGAGTAGCCCCTGCTTGACGCAACTAAAGAAAGCCTGTGTGCAGCAACGAAGACCCAAGGCAGCCATAAATAAATAAATAAATAAATAAATAAATAAATAAATAAATAAATAAAAGACTGCACTCCTAATGCAGGGGACACGGGTTTGATCCCTGGTCAGGGAACTGAGATCCCACATGCTGCACGCCGTGGCCAATAAATAAATAGTTTTATTGAGTGTCTACTATGTGCATAGCAATATGAAATATACAAGTAAGACTTGATCTGGGCCCTTGACAAGCTTAGAAACTGCGGAAGGAGGAAATGCAGGTGGAAATAATAATAAGTAGGCCCACCATTTATAGCACCATGCCCACACCATGCTAAGCCCTTTACAAACCTTTTCTTGTATGATCTGCACTAACTGTATAAGGAGATACTGAAATCTCCATTTTACAGATGGAGAAACTAAGGCTTAGAGATGCTAACTCATTAATTCATTCAATAAGTATTTACTAAGAGTGTATTACGTATGTGCAGGTACAATTCTAAGTTCTAGGGATATAGCAGTGAAGAAGACGGATAAGGTCCTGCTCTGCTGTCTAGAAGTTTTTTTTCTAATAGAGGATGCAGACGATAAACAAGTAAATAGGACAAGTGCTATGAAGAAGTTAAAATAAGACGATGTAACAGTGACTGGAGTGGGGTAGGTACTTTAGAAATGGTGGTCAGGAAAGTTCTGTCTGAAGAGATGATATTTGAACTGAGATCTGGATGACAGGAAGAAACTATCCTCAGAAGATCTGGATGAAGATGGTCCCAGGTAGAGGAAAGACCCAGGTAGAGGAAAGAGCACATGCAAAAATCCTGAGGGAGACGTGAGCCTGGCATGTTCAACAAGCAAAAGGAAAGCCAGAGTGACTAGAGCAGTGGGTCTCACTCCAAGTCAGACAGCCAATAAATAACACAGACGACAGTCAAATCTAGCTCTGCCTACAGCCAAAGCCCGCACTCTACAACTAAACATCACCTAAAGGGACAAATCAAATGTTCTACATATTGTCATCACTGACTGTGTTTTTAAGTTAACTTGAAAAAAATCCAAAGAAAATCCAAAATCCAAAGCAAAAGGAACATATGGAATCAAAAGTCAAAATAGAAGTCTTGCAAACAGAAAGGCTTCCCTAAGAGAGGAGCTAAGAAGACAAAGCATTGTATTGCACAAGCTGTATCAAACCCAGTTTCATCTAACCCTGAGCTTAACTTCAGCCCATTACACATCTGCAGTTCTTATCTTGGACTGAAGTCCCTTGGGGGTGATGGGAGGTAGCTCTAATGCTTCAGATTAGGAGCTCAGATAAGCTTAATGTCCAAAATTCTTCCAGCTTCTCACGGGTGCCAGCAGAGAACTACTCAGTCTGGAGGGCCCCTACTTCTGGAGGCTCCAACAGAAGAACCCTTGGCAGGCAGGAGCCATCGTGGCGAGAGGTTCTGCAGGAAACCATGCTGGCTTGGCTGGTCAGGTGTGATTAAACCAGTGCACGTATGGGAGGGGGCGGTAGGTTCAGACAGGTGTTGTTATTGAGATAGTCATCGTAAGGTAAGTGGCAGAGGGCCAAATTGTGGGCAGGGCAGGCTCAAGTTGCCAGGCAAACTGTCATAGAAAAAGAGGGCAGAAAACCTTATCGAAATGAAACACCACATGTGAATCCAAGAGCAACGAGTTTTTCTAATACCTCGCTGGGTCAAATGAGCCCATTTTAAGGCAAGTTAGCCTGGATTTAACTGCACAGCCCTGTCCCAAAGAAATCTCAGTCTTAAAGGGCTGGGCCTCTCCTCTGTATCCAGGTACACAGAATGTCCTACTCCAGCAATCCCTTCACCTGTTGATGAATATTTGGGCTGTTTCCTGATCTGGCTATTATGAATAAACCTGCTGTGAACATTCAGAAGTCTTTTTCTGATCATGTATTTTCATTTACCTTTGGCAAATAAATATCTAGCAATAGAATTGCTGGGTCATTTGGTTACTGTATGTTTACCTTTATAAAAAATTGCCAAACTCTTTTCCAAAGTGGTTAGACCATTTTACACTCCTGCCAGCGCCATATGAGAGTTCCAGTTGAGCCACGTATTTGAGAACACTTGGTATTGTCCGATGACTTATGGTAAGCATCTTCTCATGCTATTGGCCATTTGTATATTTTCTTTTGTGAAGTATCTGTCCAAGTCTTTAGCCCACCTTTAACTGGGTTGTCCGTCTTATGATTATTGAGTTGTAAGAATTTCTTGTATATTCTGGGGAAATGTCCTTTGACAGACATGTGCATTGAGACTATTTTCTCGCATTATGTGGCTTGTCATCTCATTTTCTTAATGGTGTCTTTCAAAGAGGAGAAATTCTAATTTTGATGAAGTTCAGTTTATCATGTTTTTCTTTTATGTTTTGTGCTTTCTGTGTCCTAAGAAATCTTGCTTAACACAAGGTTTCGAAGATTTTTCTCCCATGTTTTCTTCTAAAAAATTTATAATTTTATCTTTTACACTTAGGTCCATGACCTATTTTGAGTTACTTTTTGTGTATGTTATGAAATAAGGTCAAAGTTCTTTTTTCAATATGGATATATAGTCTATTCCAATGAAATAGACTGTCTTTTCCTCATTCAATTATTTTGGCCTTTTTGTCAAAAATCAACTAATCATATATGTGTGGGTATATTTCTGGGCTCTCCACTCCATCCCATTGATTTACACGTCCCATAGTATCAAGATCCCCACACTGCTCCCTCTTCTCCAGTATCTTGTCCCCCAGCCCATGGATTCAAGCTATGTCAGCAGCCCCTAACTCTGATCTCTGCTTCCTCAGCTCAGAGGGACTTCCATGTTCTGTCTGGGTTCTATATCATGATGCCAAAGAAACTGTCCCCAGGTACAATTTGCCCAAAGTCAAAGGGCAAATGGCACTTACCCCTTGAGCTTCCTTGTCCTCAAGGATCACGATCTCATACTGTCTGTTGTTAAATGCCTGAAGACAGTTGCCACATATATTTTGTCTAGTTTTATTCTTGTTTACGGCAGGAAGGTTAGTCTAGTACCAATTACTACATCTTGGCCAGAAGTAGAAGTGAAAGCACATACTTCTAACTTTATGGTTAGAAGAAACCTTGGAGGTACATCTGAGCAGCAACTATGTCAGCAGTTAACAGCAGCAGCTACAACTCTGTGGGCTCCCCAGTAGGGTCTGAAGTCTGTCACTTTTGTTAGTAGCTCAAAGCTGCAAAAATTGAAGTGTTCCGTTAGGATGAGGTTGATGCTTTCAACCCTCAAGAAGGGTTTCATCGTCTTTTACAACTATATGAGGACGGAAAAAGGTTTCCTTTGGTCAGCTTATCTAGTTCTTTCTATGGACGTAAATGTATAGGTGTCCACTAACTAGCAGATTCCCTCCCCAAATTCAAGGTCACCAAAATTTCCAGCTGACCATGAAGAGGTTTATAAACCCCAATGTCCTGAGGCAGGGCCCAAATACGTCTTGTGAAGAGTCCTGATGAGGACACACATGCGTCCAACAAGGAGTATCTTCCTGGACTTGGGGTTAACTGATAGAACTTGCTGAGCCAGATGACAGCCAGGCGGCTCCCAGGAGGCAAAGTTGGGATAAAGCTGGGGCCTCACACTTACATTGAGAAGCAGCAGGTGAGTTGACACCATCATCCCTGGGGATGTCTCTGTGTGTGTGTGTGTGTGTGTGTGTGTGTGTGTGTGTGTGTGTGTGTGCGTAGCAGGGAGGGGCGGGGGGGGCAGGGGGATGGTTGGAGAAGACAGCCTGAAAACAGGATGCTGGGGAGATGTGTCAAATCTAAACACTAAGCTGAGTGGTAAGCTGGGCCTATGAACCCCAGATAGTTGAACAAAGAGAAAGCCTGTGCACAGCAACGAAGACCCAACACAGCCAAAAATACATAAACTAAAATAATAATAATAATTTTTAAAATAAATAAATAAATTTTAACATTATTGTTTTGCAAGTCTAGATAAAGTTTTTACCATACGCCAAAGTGAACAAGGTTCCTCAGCTTTCTAAGTGAGCCGTCTTTTTTTTTTTTAATTTATTTTTGGCTGCATTGGGTCTTCGTTGCTGCGTGCGGGCTTTCTCTAGCTGCGGCGAGCGGGGGCTATTCTTCGTTGCGATGCATGGGCTTCTCCTTGTGGTGTTTTCTCTTGTTGTGGAGCACGGGCTCTAGGCGCTCAGGCTTCAGTACTTGTGGCGCATGGGCTTCAGTAGTTGTGGCGCACAGGCTTAGTTGCTTCGCGGCATGTGGGATCTTCCTGGACCAGGGCTCGAGCCCGTGTCCCCTGCATTGGCAGGGGGATTCTTAACCACTGCACCACCAGGGAAGTCCCAAGCCATTTTCCTAATTATCATGTGCACAAAATTTGTCACACATGCAACTTAGAGGTGAAACTATATACTCCTCTTCCAAGTGTGTGACGTTTTAAAAATAAAAAACCAGGGGCTTCCCTGGTGGCGCAGTGGTTGAGAGTCCGCCTGCCAATGCAGGGGACACGGGTTCATGCCCCGGTCCGGGAAGATCCCACATGCCGTGGAGCGGCTGGGCCCGTGAGCCATGGCCGCTGAGCCTGCGCGTCCGGAGCCTGTGATCTGCAACGGGAAAAGCCACAACAGTGAGAGGCCTGCGTACCGCAAAAATAATAATAATAATTAAAAAAAATAAAAATTAAAAACCAGAAAGGTCTTTTTATGTGTATTGTTTTCAGAAAAAAAAAAGGTTATATGCTCAACCAAACTATCATTTAAGAATAAGTTATTGGATAATTGATGATATCATGAGATTATTACAGATTTAAGAGTGATAATGATACTATTGTGGCTATTTTTATTTTATTCTTTTAAGTCCTTATCTTCTAGTTATACATATTGAAATAGCTATGGATAGAATGATATGATATCTGGCTTTTGCTTAAAATAATAAAGGATGGCAGGAGTAGATGAGGGTATAATTGAAATGAGATTTGCCTGAAGTAGATAACTGTAAAAGGTAAGTGATGGGTACATGGGAATTCACTATATTGTTCTCTATATATGTTAGTTGTTTGTTTTTTTTTTAATTTTATTTATTTATTTATTTTTGGCTTCATTGGGTCTTTGTTGCTGCACGTGGGCTTTCTCTAGTTGCAGCGAGCAGGGCTACTCTTCATTGCAGTGTGCGGGCTTCTCATTGCAGTGGCTTCTCTTGTTGCGGAGCATGGACTCTAGGTACACAGGCTTCAGCAGTTGTGACACACGGGCTCAATAGTTGTGGCTTGTGGGCTCTAAAGCGCAGACTCAGTAGTTGTGGCGCATGGGTTTAGTTGCTCTGCAGTATGTGGGATCTTCCCGGACCAGGGTTCGACGTTATTTGTATTTTATTACAAATTATTTGTATAACTTGTTAATAAGTTGTTATTTGTATAAGTTTAAATTTTTCCATAATAAAATGCTAAGAAAAGTCTTCAAATATTTAAAGGGTTGTCACTTTTAAGGACCCTTGTGGTTTCATTGGGCCCACCCATATAATCCAGGATAATTTCCCTATTCTAAGGTCAGCTGATTAGCAACTTTAATTCCATCTGCAGCCTGAATTCCTTTTTGCCATGTAATATATTCACTGGTTCTGGGGGGCCATTATTATGCCAACTATCTTGCGATATGATTGACATGCTAAAAACTGCAATACTTACAGTGTACCATTGATAAGTTTTAACATATATGCAAATCTCTGAAATTGTCACCACAATCAAGATAATAAACATATCCATCACCCTCAAAAGCTTCTTTGTGCCCCTTTATAATCTCTACCTCCTTCCTCTCCCTTTCCCCCTTCTTCCCCATGTGGCTACCAACCTGATTTCTGTTAGTATAGAATTAGCTTGCATTTTCTAGAATTTTATATAGATGGAATCATACAGTATGTACTTTTGGGGGGTTGTCTGGCTTCTTCCACTCTGAATAATTATGAGATTCATCCATGTTTTTATGTGCATCAATATCTTATCCCAATTTTTTTGTTGTGGTTCTGGTTAAGTAGTATTCCATTGTCTGGTTACACCACAATTTGTTTACCCATTAATCTGTTAATGGAAATCTGGGTTGTTCCCAGTTTGGGGCTATTACAAATAAAGCTGTTATAAACATTAGTATACAAGTCTTTGTATAGACACATGTTTTCATTTCTCTTGGGTAAATAACTGGGAGTGGAATGGCTTGGTCATATAATAGGTATGTTTAACTTTTTTTAAAAAGGGCCAAACTGTTTTCCAAAGTGCATGAGAGTCCCACCAGCAGTGTAAGAGAGTTCTAATTCCTCCACATTCTCACCAACACTTGGTATGGTCACTCTTTTTCATTTTAGCCATCCTCATTGGACCGCTAATTAGATAGGGGTATCTTGCTGTGGTATTTGTTTGTATTTAAAATGCAAATAACTAGTGACTATTGATGTTGAGGATCTTTTCATGCCAACTATATATCTTCTTTAGTGAATGTCTATTTAAATCTTTTATCCATTTGTAAAACTCAGTTGTTTGTATTATTGAGTTTTGAGAATTATTTATATATTCTGCATATAAGTCATTGCTAAAATCAATTGAACCTAGAAGGTCAAGCCTCTGAGCTAACTACTGGCTTACAGGAAATACAGGGGATGGAAGAACAGGTTAGGTGACATGCAGGAAAAACAATCAGTGAAATCCACACTGTGGGAAACTCTATAGGTCAAAGGGTCCCATGTCCTTAAAACTACATGGAACATAAGTATATGTATAACTGATTCACTTTGTTATAAAGCAGAAACTAACACACCATTGTAAAGCAATTATACTCCAATAAAGATGTTAAAAAAAAACAAACTACATTGCAAAGAAAAAAGTGTGGGAGAGAAAGAGAAAGAGAGAACCTATGATAAATGAGACAAGAGACATATTACTATCACAATATATGAATACAGATTTGAATATCAGACTACAGAGAGAGAGTTAAAAAAGAGAGAATTGGGAAATTTAAACACTGACTGGATATTTGATGGCTCTAAGGAATTATTGTTTGTCTTCAGTTTGATAATAATGTGGAATTTGCTTCAAAATAATCAGTAGACTGTGGAAGTGAGTAGAAGTAGGTGAAGATATACAGAGGAAATGATGTTGGCGATGCATTGAGAGTTGTTAAAGTTGTGATGAACACATGAAAGATCATAACACAAAAAAACTCTCCGCTTTTGTTTGAAATTTTGTGTTATAAAAATTTAAAAAACAAAACAAAAAAGTAAATTCTTTTAAATGTACAATGACTTAGAAAGTTTACTGCCGAAGTGTTCTCACTGAAAAATTTCCAAAGGATGCAAAAGAATAAAGGAAGAGGGGCTTCCCTGGTGGCGCAGTGGTTAAGAATCGCCTGCCAATTCAGGGGACACGGGTTCGATCCCTGGCCTGGGAAGAACCTACATGCCGCGGAGCAACTAAGCCCGTGCACCACAACTACTGAGCCTGCGCTCTAGAGCCCGTAAGCCACAACTACTGAGCCCATATGCCACAACTACTGAAGCCTGCGTGCCTAGAGCCTGTGCTCCACAACAAGAGAAGCCACTGCAATGAGAAGCCCGCGCATCGCAACAGAGTAGCCCCTGCTCCCCACAACTAGAGAAAGCCTGCGTGCAGCAACGAAAACCCAACACAGCCAAAAATAAATAAATAAAATTTAAAAAAATAAATAAAGGAAGATGTAGAATATGAAAAATAAGAGTGAACAGAGAAACTGGTAATATATGGTAATACATCTAAATCTAAATCATTAATAGTAAAATAGCTTTTGCATGTTTAAAAACAAACTAAAACAAATACCAATATCAGGCTACATATGGGAATAGAGTTTGCAAGAAAGGCACTAAATTCTTGCCTCATGCAGGAAGAGGATATAAATACTGATTAACTTCAAACTTTATTAGAAAAATACTAGGGATGCACGTTAAAAATTAAGGTAGTCACAAAAATATTAAACCCAGAATTTTAATAAGTAGCATGAAGAAAATTTTATCAACTCAATAGAAGGCAGGAAAGAAGAAAGAAAGTAGTAAATACAAGCATGGAAAGAAGAAAACAAAATTGGATGACAGTGGGCTTCCCCGGTGGCGTAGTGGTTGAGAGTCCGCCTGCCGATGCAGGGGACACGGGTTCATGCCCTGGTCCGGGAGGATCCCACGTGCCGCGGAGCGGCTGGGCCCGTGAGCCATGGCCGCTGAGCCTGTGCGTCCGGAGCCTGTGCTCCGCAACGGGAGAGGCCACAACAGTGAGAGTCCCACGTACCGGAAAAAAAAAAAAAATTGGATGGCAGTTTCAAGTCTACTTATATTGGTAATCATGATAAATGTAAATGGTAAAACACACCAAATAAAAGACAGACTCTTAGATTGGATTTTAAAATTCCAACTAAATGTTCTTTATAGGACATACAGCTTACTACCTATAAAAAGAAAATTAATACCTTAATGAAAACATTATAGAATTTAAGGAAATAGCAGTAAAAGGAACAAAGAGGGATATTTCATACTTAACCCACCAAGAAGACATAACTAAAAATGTCATGGAAAGCTCTTGTAAAAATTATATTCAAGAACTTCCTTTTCTATAGAACTTCATTTATTAATGGCCTGTACATTTTTTCTTTTTAACATTTTAAGGTTTTGTCCTTCATGGGTCTTTCTGTATTTAAATATAGTACAATACCAAAATATATTCTGGCACAAAAGTAATTCGGGGACTTTGAGGAACCAAGACTATGAAAGACAAATGGGAGGTAAGCAAGACCAATGGGCTGTTATTCCCTGTGGAGAGAGGAGAAGAGATCACGATAACTCCAGTGCAGACACAATGAATTCATTTCCACAACATGCTGTAAGGTGCAGAGGAAGGAGGTAGCTCTCATTAGAAGTGATCAGAAGGGGCTTTCTGGAAGAGGTGGTATGGTGGGCAGAATTCTAAGAATGATTCCCAGTGACCCTCACCCTTACATAATATCATCCCCCTTGAGGTTGGGCAGAACCTGTGAATATGTTGAGATATTATTCCCGTGATTAGGTTACCTTATCTGGCAAAAGGGAGCTTATCCAGGTGGGCCCGGTCTAATCACATGACTCTTCTAGAAGAAGAAAACTTAAAAAGGTGAAGGGAATTTGACTCAAGGGAGGTTCTCTGTTGTTGAGATGGAGGGGGCCACGTGGAAGGAGCCTAGAGCAATCTCTAGGAGCTCAGAGCAACCCCAGCCAACAGCCAGCAAGAAAAAAGACTTTTCTTTCTACAGCTTAAGGAACAGAATTCAGCCAACAGTCTGGATGAGCTGGGAAGCAGATTCTACCCCAGAGCCTCCAGATAAAAGCCCACCCCAGCTGACACCTTGGTTTCCAGCTTGTGAGACCCTGAGCAGAGAACCCCGTTGAGCCTGCTCAGACGTCAGACCTACAGAGCTGGGAGGTAATAAATGGCTGTTGGTTTAAACCACTGAGTTAATTTGTTACACAGCAATAGAAAACTAATACAGTGACATTTGAACTTTCCCTTGAGGGTGGACAGGATTTCAAAATCCAGAGAAGAGGAGGAAAAAGCTCTCCAGGCAGAGGGGAGAGCATGGCCAAAGGTAAGAGCTGGAAACGTCGGGAAGCATTCAAGGAGCAGCCGATAACATTGTTGGCGCCAGGTTTCCTGTGAGGTTAAAGAGTTTGCAGTCAGCTTACAGGGATCTGGAACGCCATCCCAAGGAGTTTATCTTTTCTCCAGGATGTCATGGAGAGGTATTGAAGATTTTCAAGCAGAGGAGTACATGATAAGAGCTGTTCTTGAGGACGATTAAGCTGAGATTATAGGTAGGGTGGATCGGTGACAAAGATACAGAGGTAGGAAGACTAATTAGGAAGTTATCACAATTGCCCAGAGAACCAGACACCATGGTGCCCACATCCCAACCCCTCAGCCCACCTGTGATTTCAGGTGACAGTCCCAGGCTTTCTCTAAGGCTCTGAGAGCCCTCCAGGCCCTGGGCTAGTGCAGCTCAGAAGTGCAGTGTTCCCCTCAACTAATGGGAGACAGAAGCGTTGAGTGTCTGTCTGTCTTCTGTCCTTTAGGTAGACTGTTCTGGGAGGTATTCTCTACACTTCTTAAAAGGTCCCAGTGGAATCACATCTCCATTGCTCAAAGCAATCCAGACCCTCAGCAACGTAACTTAATATTGGCTTTTACTCCTCTCTCTCTCCCCTCCCCCTCACTCCCACTCCCTGCACCCGGGTCCTTCTATCAGGCTCTTATTTGGGGAATATCCACATCAATAAACTCAGGTAAAGAGGGCTTAACCCAGGCTGGTAGTGTGGATGAGAAAAGGATAGAAACACTGCCTGGCTAACTGGGCAAAAGACCTCACCATTTGGACGTGAAGGGAACAAAGAGAGAAGAGCCCAAGAAGATACCAATGTTTCAAACCTGAGGGTCATTGGCAGGAAAAGTCAAGCGTGGAGTGGAGATGTATAATTTGTGCAGTTCTTGGACCAACATTTGCATTAACATATATATATATATATATATATATATATACAAATTATAGAGCCATATACCACAATTGATGTCATGTGTTATGTCCTATATCTCGTTGCCCTTTGTCATAAAATATGTCATAGATGCCAATTGTTATTTGTGTAAAGGGGTGGCAGTACACCACCACCACCACCATCTGGAGAAAAAAGCTCCAGATGGTGCCAACAGCTCTTAAATTATTACACACCTCCATGGGCCCCAATGGTGTCTTTGCCTGTGGTGGCCACATCCTCTCCCTGGCCTTTGCCCACTATCACATGCCCAGTGGAATTCTGCATGCCTAATGTACCAAGCACTGGACTTTCACAGTCTACTAGGACCAATGTAGAACTTATTTTCCTGGGTAGGAAGATGCAAGATTTTTGTCTTATCCTTACGTGCAAACAAATAACAAGAACAAAAAGTGTGTATTTTCCGAGCCTCCAGCAAAACTATAGTATTATAACTTAACCTCAATTATGTGGAAATAAAATCTAGTCCCCAAGATTCTAATAAAACCAAAGATGAAACCTTAAGGTTTGCCAAATGTCTTTTCCTCCAGCTGACTAAAAGAACAAAATGACATTGTTAGGGACTTCCCTGGTGGTCCAGTCGTTAAGACTCTGTGCTCCTAATGCAGGGGACCCAGGTTCCATCCCTGGTCAGAGAACTAGATCCCACATGCACGCCGCAACTAAAAGATCACGCGTCACGCGTGCTGCAACTAAGACCCGGTGCAGCCAAAATAAATAATAAATAAATAATTAATTAATTAAAAAAAATAACATTGTTAGCTCTTCCAAATAGTGAGGGCTCTCATCTTTTGAGTGCTTACAATTTATTGAGAACTTTTACGATATTATTTTATTAAATTCTCACAACTTGGTGAAGTAGTTATTAGATCTCCATTTTACAGAGGAAAAAAACTCAACCACTCAAAAAGGTATGGTAATGTGAGCCAGGTAAGTGGAGCTGTAATTAAAACCCAGATCTGCTTGATTCCAAATCCCACTCTTTCTGCTATGTAATCCTGACCTACCTGTGGGCTTGGTAGCTGAAGAGTGATAGGCCACAAAGGAGAAGACAGGTCAGCACTATTTCCTTTGGGTCAATGACCCTTAATCTCCTCCTTGTGATTACATAGGGTTTTCCATGTTTATTTTCCAGAAAAACAGAGGTAAATGATTTGCTTAAATCCCTGGGGATCAATACTAATAAGTTAACTCTAAAACAAGTGTGCCCAGTGTGACATTACCTCCCATCTCCACCCGTGTATTACGTTTCCTGAGATGACTCACCCTCTCTGGTCCTCATCCATGTAGCAACCTGCCAGCAACCCTGAAGGCATTCATTCACTGACCTGCATCTTTCCACCCCCTGGGATTTCCACTTGAAAGACCTTCTGCCTCAGTGTTCACTGCAGGCTCACTCCTTGGTGCCTGTGAGGGGTTTGCAGTGGGATTGAAAAAGAGGATTCCCACCAAACGATTTTCTAAAGTTTTCATAGGGAAAACATTCGCACATACACACAATCCTGCAACGTGGTGGAGTGCTGGAAGAGGTTTCAAAGGTTAGGACTTCATCAGGAGCCCCTGAGCAGGGCCAGAGCAATGTGAGCTAACAATTCACAATGGAAACAGTGGTCCAGAAAAATGTCCGGGACCATGCTTAGTAGCAAAGCCACCTGCCCCTCCTGTGGATGAAGAAATGGGAAATCAGTGGAGGGGAATCCAAGGCGTGCTGTAGGAGTTGGAGTAGAAGCCAGAATGTTCCATCCAGTCTGGCTTATCCCCTCTTACTGGAGCTGCAGAAAGAAGAGTAGTCAAGGCTGCTGGGAAAGGGGGTCATGTTGATTTCCCAGCACAAATAACAGATTAGTCAACTTGGAAAAAATTCAGGGTAGCTGAAATCCTTCCCAAACTCCTGATTTCATAAACATTATTAGCTGAGACAGTAATCCACCCCTGGAATTCTGGAAAGCTTGACCTGCAGCATCTGCTGGGCTGACAGAAATAGCCTTTGATGGTAGCTTCAATCAGTGATACTAAAACCATCTAAAGAAGAAAGTGTCAGAGAGGAGGTGAGTTAGGGAAAAAGAATGGGTTCAGGGAGACAAAAGAAACCAATAGCATCTGTTTCTATCCAAGACCCTGCACCTGGGGTCACTGGACAAACAGCCCTGTCACCGGAGAAGTATCCTCTGATGAAGAGAAGGGATTTTTCATCAGGCTTTACAGGAACATAGGCGAAGAGTTCCCCACAGCCGTAATGCTTTCTTGTCGACACTCTATTCATAGGAAACAGCCTTCTGACTAATAATGCAGTCACCCAAGAGCCCTTCTACTACAAATGATGGCTCTGCTCCCACAGGCATGGCTTGGAGACTCACGCCTCCTGGTCACTGCAAAGGGAAACCCCTGCTGCAAATCCTTCTGCTGGAATTCTAATGAACAAGTCAGTCTGCTGTCAGCTTAACAGGCATGAGTCTATCACTGGGTAGACAAAGAAAATCCAGAGGCTGGACCTAAAAATCCAAGGACTGAGTTGAGCTCTGAACTCAGGGACCTCTCAGAGGTGCCATTTGTGTGACCTGCTGGATTCCCATCAGTGACAACCCCCCCGCCCCCCCCAAAATCCTTTTACACATCAGAATGCTTAGAAGTCACACCTGTGTTATCATAGTGTCACGTTTCCCAGGCCTGATCCATTCCTGAGACAGAGCTCTTTCCCTATCCTCCTACTCCTGGCAGGGGAACCTGCTTCCCCAGCCCAGATCCCTTCTCTGCTCATGTCATCACTATCTTGGTTCTGCAAGACCGGAAGTCTGTCTTGTCTATACTTTGTAGCTATTAGTAACTGTTTGTTTTGTTTTGTTTGTGTGTGTGTGTGTGTGTGTGTGTGTGCGTGTGTGTGTGTGTGTTGATGCACACAGGCTTTCTCTAGTTGTGGCAAGCGGGGGCTACTCTTCATTGCGGTGTGCGGGCTTCTCACTGCGGTGGCTTTCCTTGTTGTGGAGCACGGGCTCTAGGTGTGCGGGCTTCAGTACTTGTGGCTTGCGGGATCTAGAGCACAGGCTCATTAGTTGTGGCGCATGAGCTTAGTTGCTCCTCAGCATGTGGGATCTTCCTGGACCAGGGTTCGAACCCGTGTCCACTGCATTGGCAGGTGGATTCTTAACCACTGCACCACCAGGGAAGTCCCAGTAATTGTTTTTTAAATTCTCTTTTCTCCTCTGTTACTAGTCAATTAAATTTTGTATTCCTTATAGCAGTTGGATGCAAAATAAAAAATTAAAAGTAGTTAAAGAAACACGGGGAAAGTTCTACATAATCTTAGTGGAAGAAGCTATCCTAAGTGTGACACAAAACCCAGATCCATTTTTTAAAAAGATCGATGAATTAAATTACATTTTCAAAAAGAGATTCTAAGCAGAAACTAACACACCATTGTAAAGCAATTATACCCCAATAAGATGTTAAAAAAAGAAAAAATAAGAGATTCTATTGGACACAGAGAAAGGAACTTATTAAAAGAAATTACTAACACAATATACCATTAGTGGGACATATTGTAAGGACAAAAAGAACTAGAAAGAAATATTGAAATTTATAGGTTTATTTTTAGTAGTTGCCTTGGTGATATAGCTCCAAAACTATCTTGTGTATATTGTAGGGTAATGGGTAAATTCATTAATGTTCCAGGGAACAAGGTTTTCTTTAGGAAAAGGAAGATACAGTAGGGAATAAGATAAGGTGGGGAAAAAGCTTGTGATGTCAGATTTGGATGGTAATATAAACTCATGATATACATAATATATATACATATAAATGTACATATGTATTTTAATTGCACATATTTAATTTCATAAATATTAAAATTCTGCAGGAAAATATGATGAACAAAGACAAAAGACAAGCGAAAAACCAAAGAAAATATTTATAACACATATGACAAAGAGCTCATTTTTTTACTATTTAAAGAACTCCTATATATCAATTATTTTTTCTTTTTTTTTGCGGTACGCGGGCCTCTCACTGTTGTGGCCTCTCCCGTTGCGGAGCACAGGCTCCGGACGCGCAGGCTCAGCGGCCATGGCCCACGGGCCCATTAATTAATTAATTAATTATTTTTAATTTTTGGCTGCATTGGGTCTTCGTTGCTGCGTCCGGGCTTTCTATAGTTGCGGCAGGCGGGGGCTACTCTTCGTAGCGGTGCGCGGGCTTCTCACTGCGGTGGCTTCTCTTGTTGTGGAGCACCGACTCTAGGCGAGCAGGCTTCAGTAGTTGTGGCACGTGGGCTCAGTAGTTGTGGCTCGCGGGCTCTAGAGCACAGGTTCAGTAGTTGTGGCGCACGGGCTTAGCTGCTCCACGGCATGTGGGATCTTCCCGGACCAGAGCTCGAACCCGTGTCCCCTGCATTGGCAGGCGGATTCTCAACCACTGTGCCACCAGGGAAGCCCTACAATTCTTGCTATAGGGACTTCCCTGACAGTCCAGTGGTTAGGACTCCGTGCTTCCACTACAGGGGGTGCAGGTTCAAACCCTGGTGGGGGAACTAACATCCTGCATGCTGCGTGGCGTGCCCAAAAAAAAGAAAAAAAAATTCTTGTTATATATTCCCACATGACTTTACAGGAAAAAAAGATTTTTTTTGCAATTGTCACTTTTCCTAAAGCCTCTAACTCCTAATAAAAAATAAGTTGCTGGTATTTTGAGAAGTTGAAATATGTTTCCTCACCTTCCCCACTTTATGTATGACTTGCCACCTTCTCTATTCAATTGACTGTGAACTTGTTCCTTCTGAAAGATTAGGTAGGATGAGAACTTAAATGTATTTCAGCTGATACATATCAACAATGTTTAGGGAAAAGTGTTAAGACTCCATTCGAATGATAGAACCATTTCAAAAGTTTCAGGTTTATTGGTTTTCATCGTTGATAGTATAATGTTTTCTGCTTTGCCCGAATCTTTACTTCTTTCATTAGTAACACACGTTGGCCCTCCCCTGCAGTGATTACCTGTTTTCTACTTACTTGTCTGAAAACGACTCACCACCTCTGACCACTCGTCACGGGAAATCTGAGCACCAACTTTGTTTTTTTAAATATTTTGTTGGTAAGTTATGTTTTTCACCTTATTTTCCCGATTTTCATCAAAATTTTTGTTGCATTTTTCTTGTGAAGAAGGTGTCTTTTTTTAAATCAGATGGTCCTCAATTTTAAATTTTTTTATTTATTTATTTTCTTTATTTTTTTTGGCTGCATTGGGTCGTAGTTGCAGCACGCAGGGTCTCCGTTGAGGCATGTGGGATCTTTCATTGCGGCTCGGGCTTCTCTCTAGTTGTGGTGTGCTGGTTTTCTCTCTCTAGTTGTGGTGCGCGGGCTCCAGGGCACATGGACTCTGTAGTTTGCCGACCCTCTCATTGAGGTGTGCAAGCTCAATAGCTGTGGCACATGGGCTTAGTTGCCCAGGGGCATGTGGGACCTTAGTTCCCCAACCAGGGATGGAAGCCGCGTCCCCTGCATTGGAAGGTGGATTCTTTACCACTGGAACACCAGGGAGGTCCCGAGGAAGCTGTTTGGAAATTAAATAATTAATTGCTTTCAAGTAGGTTAATAAAATCCGAAATGATCAATAGATTATAAGTGAAAAGGAGGTGTCCACCCTTCACCAAGTCTCCCAATTTCCTCTGCCAGAACCAACCACTGTTCTTGGTTTTTTTATATTTCCCAGATATAGTCAACGTATAAACGATGTGTATGTATTTGTATTTATATATTTACATATGTGCTTTTGTTTTTTAAACACTGAGATAACTACATATATACGATTTTAGTACCTTGCTTATTTTTAAATTTTATGATATATCTTGGAAATCTTTCCATATCAAGATGTATGACCTGTCTCATTGTTTTAACAGCTGCGGAGTATTTCGTTGCATGGCTGTATCATAATTTATTAAACAATCTCCTTTGGATGGGCATTCATGTGATTTCCAAGCTTCTGTTACTACAAATAGTAGTGCAGTGAATATCCTGGTATTTATGTTTTGCATCCACTTGCAAGTGTGTCTGCCAGATAAATGTTAGAAGAGGAATTGCTGGGTCAGAGTATCTGAATTTGAAACTTGGTAGCTATGGCTACTTTTCCCCCAGAGAATTTTTAATTTGCAATTTTAACATTATAAGTAAGGTCAAGTATTTTTTGATAAATTAAGAAGCCACCTGTTTTTTCTCTTCTGGGGAATATCTATTCTTTTGTTTTAAAAATAATTTATTGATGTGAAATTCACATAACACAAAATTAACCATTTTAAGGTGAGAAATCCAGTGGCATTTGGTGTATTTCCAATATTGTGCAACCCCACCTCTGTCGTGTTCCAAAACATTTTCATCACCCCAGACAGAAATCCCATACTCATTAAGTAGTCCTCACTCCCCTTCCCCTCAAGCCACCCCTGGCAACCACTAGTCTGTGTTCTGTCTATGGATTTATCTATTCTACATATGGAATATCTATTCTTGTCCTTTGTGTTTTATCGGGTTTTAAAAATTGATATATAGGGCTTCCCTGGTGGCGCAGTGGTTGAGAGTCCGCCTGCCGATGCATGGGACACGGGTTCGTGCCCCGGTCCGGGAAGATCCCGCATGCCGCGGAGCAGCTGGGCCCGTGGGCCATGGCCGCTGAGCCTGCACGTCCGGAGGCTGTGCTCCGCAACGGGAGAGGCCACAACAGTGAGAGGCCCGCGTACGGCAAAAAAAAAAAAAAAAAAAATTGTAAAATCATTCTTTATCTTTTATTTCTATTTTGGATCAAAAAGCCTCATGCTCCTACCCATGCTATTTATAATAATGAAAACATGTGAAATGCACTGAAACAATATTTAACTTTCTAAAATATATGTATGTAGACTATACTAATTCTAATATGTGAAATAACATTGAATTAAAAGCAGAACACCAAATAGTAGATAAAAACTTGTTATATAAAGCCTGTGTAGAGGCATTATTAAAGATTTAAAAAAGTTAATTTGGAGGAATGGAAACAGTTTATAATGAAGTCTTCATTAGGCTTGGGTTGAATGGTTGCTTCAATTCTCAGAAAAGAGCACATCCGTCTGGCAAGCATTAAGGCAGAACAAGGAGGGGCAGATGGGCACAGTAATAGGTCAGTACCGGCAGAGGAAAGAATACCTCGATCAGGCTACTGATATGCCACCTTTGGCACCCAGGCAGTCCAACTGGCCAGCTAGACTTGGCCCGTGCACACCCAAGGGAATTCAAGGCCACCTGGCGGCTGTATCATAAAATTACACCTCAATTGATTCCTGGAGTTCAGATGTAGCAAGACAAACTAAGTAGGACTTGGATTGACCACCATTTATTGGCCAGCTTCACACGCACACAAAAGCACCTTACTGGCTCCTGGTTTATCATCACAATTTCCTACAAATCGCACTACTTCCTCTCATCTTTGTCAGGGTTCTTAGTCACACCTTCTGTCACCCTCAGTCAATATAATATCTCTCTTTATCATCTTTCCTCTGGAAATACCACATACTACTGCACGTGAGCGATCAAGATTCAGTCCTTAATGACAGGAAAACCACCCCTTCACCGCAGCACATTCTCCAATTCTCCTCCAGAAACACAGTAATATATTTTATTATTAAACAATAAACATAATAAAGTAGCACTTGATTCACAAAGATAAATACATATTATGTTTCACTGTTCTTTTTTTAAATGGCCCAATCATTATAGAACATTATTCTCATCGTTGTCAACTCTTGATTACCCTTTGGGATAGTCTGGGTAATAAAAAGAGCAGCATTTAATCTCAGGTCTATTTCCGTTACTGTTGTTATTAGTACTCTCCCCGGAGAGCTCTATCTGCCTGAAAGGACAGCCCCCTCCCACCAGGTGACAAGTTCTGCTATGACATTTGAAAGACTTTAAAAAGGTAAGGAAAGTCTCTCTGGAAAGGAACTTCTGGATGTGGACACTTGACTACCTTAGCTTTTGTTTGATTACTCTTTCTGATGACCTCTACTTCCTGATTACTCAGCTTCCCATTCTGCATCATGAAAGTACATGGGTCATAGCAGGAGCTCAATAAATGTCAGTCCCTTCGCTTCTCGTCCAACTGATCCAGCACACTTGTGTAAAGACCAGAAGTATGAAGCAGGATGGCGAATACCAGTCATACAAGATATGAAGTCGGGGGAGGTGAGTGTGTGTGTGGTGGGGATGTCAGGCCCCTCCTTCCAATCTTCAGGTCCATCTATGGCTTTGATGAGTCCCAGGACCAGAGCTTGCCCTCTCTACTCAAAAGTGGGGTGCCCATCAGCCCTGCAGTTCATCTCCTCCCAGCCTCAAATTGTTTCAAATCCTCTTTCCTTAAATCCATCTTGTTACAGCACTACAATTGTTTGCTTTTTCCAAACTAATTGAAAATTAGAAGATGTGGACAAAAAGAAACTTGAAAACAGAGACACAAAAAACTTCAGAAAATTTATGGCATTAGTCTGAGCAGTCCTCCACTTAACTGGGTTCCAACACATTGCTTATTCATTGTTCCCTCAGTGTTTATTCATTGTTCCCTCAGTGTTTACTGTGCTTGTCAGTGATTAAAACACCAGAAATAGTTAACATCACCACTGGTGGAACACAGTGACAGTCTGAGTTTCCCAGGGTAATGCACCTGGAAGGGTGCACCACCACTTCTGTGCTGTTCTTCTAAAAATGAAACTAACCATGGGAAAACATAAAACAAACACAAATCGAAAGACATGCTACAAAACTACGGACAGATACTTTCTAAAAATGGCAGAGTCATGAAAGATAGCAAAGGCTGAGGGGTTTGTTGCAGATCAAAGGAGGCTAAAGAGTCATTTCAAGGACATTATTGAGACAAGTGGCAAAATTTGAATATGGGCTGTATAGTATTAGGTAATAGGATTATATCAAGGTTAAACTTCCTGAATTTTATAAATAAACTATTGATATACAAGAGAATGTCCTTGTTCTTAGTAGACACTAAGAACAAAATGCTAAAGTATTTTGAAGCAAAAGGGCACAAATAATTTAGTGAACAAAATAATGTGAACATAGAACAGTGATAAAGCCAATGTGGCAAAATGTGAAAAATTGGGATAAAGAAAATGTGGGAGTTCTCTGTATTATTCTTGAACTCTTCTGTAAATTTGAATTTTTTTCTTTAAAAAGAAAGAGAAGGGGCTTCCCTGGTGGCACAGTGGTTGGGAGTCCGCCTACCGATGCAGGGGATGCGGGTTCGTGCGCTGGTCCAGGAGGGTCCCGCATGCTGCGGAGCGGCTGGGCCCGTGGGCTATGGCCGCTGGGCCTGCGCATCCGGAGCCTGTGCTCCGCAATGGGAGAGGCCACAGCAGTGAGAGGCCCGCGTACCACAAAAAAAGAAAAAAAAAGAAAGAGAAAAGAGGAAACACAAAAATAGAAGAACATTCAGGAATCAGGTCTTCCACTTCTATCTTTTGATAGGTTTTTCATGCAAGTAAGAGAAGAGAAGAGTTTACATGTAGCTCTTATAGCAAATGCATTTTTAAGTTGAGAATAATACTGGTCGACCATTGAGGGGTTAGATTATTTTTCTAGGTGGCCCTCGCTAGGTTACTCTATAACCAGAAAGAAGGCATTGATTTGCTTCATAGATTCTCCTAATTAATCCCGAATTATTCTATACATTCAGTTCAAGGGAGGGTGTGCTGTTCAATGATCACAAATAATAATAGTTGATGAGTAGCAAGTGTTTATGTGTAAAGTGTATGAAACACTGAGTTAATCTTTTAACGGTATTGGGACATTTGGTTCTCAAAAGTCCTATGAGATGTGTACTATTATTATAGCCATTTTTACAAATGAAGAAACTGAGGCACAGAGACGGTAAATACATTTCACAAGGTCACAAAACTACTCCATGGAGAAGCCGGGAATTAATCGGGTCTATCTGACTCCAGCACTGATGCTTTTAACTGTTGCGCTACTACCAGACATCCAGACACAAGGAGCCCTTGCTAAGCCAGCATCTTGTCAGGAGTAGCATTTATCTGCTGTGCCTACTCTTAGCGCTAGGATTGGATACCATGGTAAGTCTGGGTATCTCCCTAACCATCACATGCCAGAGAAGGCTATGAAGACTTTAAGGGCAGAGGAAGGGCCTCATCCCCTGCCCTGACCCCAGTCATTTTTTCCACCTTCCACTCTGTACACCAGCACTGGATGGGGGCTTTAACTCAGGCTTGGAAAGACAGCCAAGACCATGAACGAACTCACACTGTGGAATGAAATCTACATGAAGTTGGCAGAGATGAACTCTGACGTTAACGTGCCTCGTCTTGCATTTCCCCCTTGCTTTTCCGGGTCTCTGGACCTCCTTCCATGCATGCCTCCCCCATCCCTTTCCCTTGAGCCTCTTCTACAGGAGAGGAGGCACTGGCTCTCCCCTCGCTTTGTTCCACACCAACTCAGAGTTCAGCTGAAGTCCCAGATGGGATGGTTCTTCCCTCACACGCGTCGTACAAAACACCCACAGCTCGTCACAGGTTCTGTCTCCCTCCACCCTGCATGTCTCTATAATTCCCTGGAGCAACCACTGAGTTCCACCATTCTGTCCCCTGCCCTGTCTTCCTTGGGGCAACTGGAGGGGTATTTTTTATTCCACTGCTTTGGGCAGGAAAAGCAAATTATAGAAGGGAGTTCAAGCTGAAAACAGATTGCTCTGTCAAGCAGAAGCCTGGATGCCTGTGACACCTTCTGACTAATACCACTCAAAACCCACTCTGGACGCAGAAACCCATAAGCAAAGTGTAGGGAATGTGTCATGGAGAGGGAGGGGAGACCCAGTCCCTTCAACCTCCCAGAGGGAGAGAAACTTACAATGACCTGGAAATAATAAAACTGTTGGACGCTTATGAAATCAGCCTTATGTCAATAGAAAGTTCACCATTCCTGATGACACTGTTCCATTTGTTCTCCAATTATGTATAACCCACAAATGAGTCACCAAAATAGAACATTTAAACGTAACACCATCCCATTTGGTCATCTTTGCTTCCATACACCTGAGTCACGCTCAGGGCTGCACCTGTTTTGCATGTAGTCACACTTCTATCACTCTGAGCTCTAGGCTTCGGCACAGTAGCAGGATGGGCAGATGGGGAGGCCCCAGATCTAAACTGGATCTGTCAGCTGGAGTGTGGCAGCATTTGGACAGCATCTGGTCTAAGAGAAGACAGTCTCCAGGAAGGGCAGAGCATTGACTTAGTTGATATACAGGTCACAGCTAGTATCTGTGACTAACATGATATGTCATGTGCCCTGATAGGCAGGAGGAACCCTACCTGTAATAGTCAGAAATCCAGGGAGTTAACATCCGGTAATTGTCAGATGGTTGCACCAACCACTAGCCTGCGCCTCTTGGGCAGATTCTAGTACTTGGTGGTAGGACAGTACTGGAGGGAAGAAGGCAAAGTACCCCGATTTTGATGGAGAGGGTACCAGGCAGACATAAGCACATCAGAGACCACACTGAACCAGTCATCAGGCTCCTGCAGCCTGGAAGCAAGAGTGCATTGGGAGCAGTCCTTGATGAGCTATAAGGTCAAATGCCCTTCTACAAGGTCATGATAGGTCCTAGAGACTGATGCTCCAGGTCACACATGGCAAGGACTGTAAACCCAGGGAAATGGCTTCAATCTGGGCTCTCCACTGTCAGGAAGAGATCCTTCATTCATGTGGTCAGTATCTTCTGAGCACTCAGTATGTACCAAGCACTGGTTTACAATGGAGACTAGTCTCTGCCCTCAAGGAGTCTTGAGAAACAGGACTCATTTGACCATCGATGAGAAAGCACTGAGACAAATCTTTACAGTACCTCTGGTGCAACCCTTACAGACTGGAGGCCAGTCTCTACACAGGTCCTGCAGACTCATTTTTTTTTTATGCTCTGCACAGCAAAATACACAATGCAGTAAAGTGCACAAGGAACCAGCTTGATGACTTTAAAAACCCACCAGCACAGTGTTTTAAAAGTTTACATACACATCGGGCTTCCCTGATGGCGCAGTGGTCGAGAATCTGCCTGCCAATGCAGCGGACACGGGTTCAAGCCCTGGTCTGGGAGGATCCCACATGCCGCAGAGCAACTAGGCCCGTGAGCCACAACTACTGAGCCTGTGCATCTGGAGCCTGTGCTCAGCAACAGGAGAGGCCGCAATAGTGAGAGGCCCATGCACCACGATGAAGAGTGGCCCCCGCTTGCCACAACTGGAGAAAGCCCTCGCACAGAAACGACACAGCCATAAATAAATAAATAAATAAATAAAAAAGGTTGCACATCAAAATGTCAACCCTGAATACAGAGAAGAGGAAAGGTAAGTTTGGTGGGCAGAATAATAGTCCCCAAACATGTGCATCTCCTAATCACCAGAGCATGTGAATAAACACAGGACACTTACACAGCAAAAAGGACTTTGCATATGTGATTAAGTTAAGGACCTTGAGATGAGAAGATGATTCTGGACTATCTGGGTGGGCACAATCTAACCACATGGTCCTTAAGATCAGAGAAACTTTCTCAACCAAGTTCAAAGTCAGAGGGAGATGTGACAACAGAAGAATAGTTGGAGAAATGTAACATCAATGGCTATAAAGATTGAGGAAAGGGACATCTTTATATGAGCTTTATATCATGCTTTGTGAGCACAAATCATCACGAGCCAAGAGTTCTAGCAGCTTTTAGAAGCTGGAAAAGGTGAGAAGGATTCTCCCCCTGGAGCCTCCAGAAAGCAACACAGTGCACCTTGACTTCAGTCCAGTCGGCCTTTTGTCAGACTGCTGACCTACAGAACTGTAAGATAATACATTTTATTGTTTTAAGCCATTACATCTGTGGTCATTTGTACAGATAGCAATAGGAATCTAATAAAGTGAGAGATGGTGCCACATTTATGAAGCTAAAAGGATTGAATGCTTTCTATTTCCTTCCCTAATATTCATTAAATCTTCCTCTATCATAACAGAAAATCAATAGGTAATGTCCAAAATCAATAAATCAAAAAATAACAGTTTAGCATATTCTTTATGCATGGAGATAAATACCAGAAGAAAAGCCTAAATGAAGTGAAAGTGGGTGACTTTGGGGAGTGAGATTAAAAGGCAGGGCAGGATCTGCTGTTTTTAGTACCATTAGTGCTATTTTTAAAAATCTAAGCAGGGGACTTCCCTGGTGGCGCAGTGGTTAAGAATCTGCCTGCCAATGCAGGGAACACAGGTTCGACCCCTAGTCCGGGAAGATCCCACATGCCACGGAGCAACTAAGCCCGTGTGCACAACTACTGAGCCTGCGCTCTAGAGCCCGCAAGCCACAACTACTGAGCCCACGTGCCACAACTACTGAAGCCCGCACGCCTAGAGCCCATGCTCTGCAACAAGAGAAGCCACCGCAATGAGAAGCCCGTGCGCAACGGAGAATAGCCCCCGCTTCACGTAACTAGAGAAAAACCCGCACGCAAAAACGCAGACCCAATGCAGCCAAAAATAAATAAATAAAATAAATAAATTAAAAAAGAAAAAAGAATCCTTTACAAATCTAAGGGGAATTAAACTTTGATTTAAAAAATGCTGAAGCCATGTAATTAGGCAGTTGTTATCCTTTGTCCAAGCATCTTATCACCTAATGTCTAGAGTTGTTCTGGTGTATATGATAGCCACTAGCTCTATGTAGCTTTTACATTTTAAATTAAAATTAATTTAAAATTAGTTCCAGGTGGGGGATATATTAGGAGTTCAGGATTAGCAGATACAAACCACTATATATAAAATAGATAAACAACAAGGTCCCACTTTATAGCACAGGGAACTATAATCAGTATCCTGTAATAAACCATAATGAAAAAGAATATATATATCAGAATCACTGTGCTGTACACCAGAAACTAACACAACATTGTAAATCAACTACACTTCAATTTAAGAAAAGAAAAGAAAAGAAAATTCAGTTCCTTAATCGCACTAGCCACATTTCATGTGCCGGACAGTGTGTATTGGACAGCATAGGTTTAGAACATTTCCATCATCACAGAAAATTCCATGGTCTGGATCCTTCCTGCACTCTGCCCTACACACCCTGCATTCATTTTTGGGTTGGTGACCCCTGCCTAGAGGCAAGATAGGGCCGAAGATGTGAAGTATGAGAGACAACAGGCCAGTTAAAGAAATTCTACCTGCCAGCCAGGATTAAGGGAAATGGGATTAGGAAAGGAACAGATAGGCTAAATTCCAGTTATCTAGGGCTTTGTAATACACCACTTCAAAACCTATATGTCATAAAATAACCTGTTTTGTTTTGGCCACGCGGCTTGTGGGATCTTAGTTCCCTGACCCGGGGCCCCGGCAGTGAGATCTCGGGGTCCTAATCCCTGGACTGCCAGGGAATACCAAAATAACCATTTTTTATTGTACCCATAAACTCCGTGGGATAGAAACTCTGACCGGGCACATGGGGGGGGCTTGTCTCTACTCCAGAATGCCTGGGCCCAAAGATTCAATGAGTGGGGCTTGTATCACCTGGAGTCGTCTCTACTCACGTTTGGCAAGAGATGCTGGCTGTTAGCTGGGGCCTCCAGCTGGAAGCTTAGGCTGGGATATCTAAGCAAAGTCTCCCTGTGTGGCTTGGGCTTTGTCACCACATGATGGCTGGGTTCCAGGAGGGAGCAAGCAACCAAGAGACAGGAAGTGGAAACTGCCAGGTTCTTAAGGCCTGGGCCCAGAGATTGGCACCATTCTCTTCTACCATGTTTTATTGGTCAAACAGTCACAGAGCCCAGATTCAAAGAGAGGGGACGTGAACCCCACCTCTCTATTAGAGGAGGGTCAAAGAATTTGGGAGGGCATGTTTTAATACTGCCAGAGCTCATAACTCCCCTCCCTTCCTTATCAAAGCCTACTTTTCAAGGAGAGAATATTTTTCTTTACATAACAAGTCTTTATAAAACTTGCATCAAAAAATATTCTAAAAGTATAGTGTGCCCTACTCTGTGTCAAACACTGTTCGCCTACTTTTTTTTTTTTTGTAGGCTACTCTTTTGAGTAATTATGTAAAGGAGGAAATAGAGAAATGCAGTGTGGAGAAAGCTGCTTTCTTAGATGGGAGAAAATTTGAACATGTTTATAGGCTCAGAGGGAAAAGGGTGTTGCAGATACAGAAAAATAATCCAGATCTTGGCAGGGAACATAGGGGTTGAATGAAGAGTATCAGGGAGGAAATTTACATCCAGCAGCAGGGGGCTACTCCTCCTTTGTCCCTTCCAGAGATTTCCTTTTAATGCAGATGTACATTTTTCCTTCTGAACATTTAAAACACTTTTGCATAGAAAACTGTGTGTTTCTTAGTAGAAACACCGATGGGGAGTGGGGCATTTAATTTAAAGGTGCTGGGACCCCCAGTAGTATTATTTCTACTACTATTCCTCCCACTTAAAAGAGGGTGAACATAGTGTTAAATATCGCTCCCCCAAGGGAATTTGCAAGAAGCAGAACTCAGACAGCTGCAATGAGCTCTCTGAGAGATTCTGATTTGCAAGGAATTGCAACATTTTGCCTTCACCCAAGTGTTCCCTGAAGTTTTGCTTCCATCTTCAAGAAAAAAACCCTTTACCGCTTTCCAACTCTTTTGCGGTACGCAGGCCTCTCACTGTTGTGGCCTCTCCCGTTGCGGAGCACAGGCTCCGGACACGCAGGCTCAGCGGCCATGGCTCACGGGCCCAGCCGCTCCGCGGCATGTGGGATCTTCCCGGACCGGGGCACGAACCCACGTCCCCTGCATCGGCAGGCGGACTCTCAACCCAAGGGCAATTTTCTTCCTATTTTTTTTTTAATTTTTTCAAAGTTAGTTATCAACCTTTATCATGAAAAATTCCCTGAAATATAAATTTATTCCAAGCCACAGCACACACGAAGCCTCACTCATCGTTGCCAGGTTTACATCTTAGATTCTGATCACAAGGAACAGATGAAAGGATGGAGGCTCTTCTTGAACTCATTTTCCATCTGCAAAAACCACTGTCTAGACAAATCTTTACCCAGAAAGAAAGCATCATCTTTGCTGCAAAAGCAAGATTGTCTAATAGTGTTACCAGAGCTCTCTGGTTCCTCATCTGTACCTGCCATGCACAGCTGAATGAATGCCCTAGGGCTGGTGTTTAAAGTGTACTACAAATATTAAGATGAGTTCCAAATGAAACTTTTGGTAGAGTTGAGTAATACAACTTGTAGCTTCCCCTTTAAGAATTAATTTCCCTATGGAATCACTTAAAACCAAAAGGGCTCTACAGATTACCTCTGGGTTTAATCCTTTAAAGAAGCAAGAAACACCGGGATGAATTTAACTGAAACCCAACCCCTAAGTACTTGCCTAAGTGCCTAAAATGGTTATAAGCCCTTCCCTGAGAGTTTTTAAGAAAAGAAATTCCTTTTCCTGAAGTAGTTCAGGTTTCAAGTGAAGCTGCTACTCAGGAGAGTTAAATTAAATAACCTCTAAAAGTTTTTTCCAACCATTGGGGTTTTTTTGTAATTCTCTTATGCTTTCCCCTTCTCTCTTATTTCAAAGATAATCAGGAAGTCTCCTAGGATAAGGTTATCATATTCATGTCTTGCCAAAAGTGTAAGAAAAAAAACTCCTCTTTGATTGGATCAAGAGGAACAATTATACTTCCTAAAATGAGCTTAAGCTAAGAAAATGAAAAGGTTTATAAATAAGAAGTTCAGTGCTTCTTTTTTGGTCTCCTTTCATCACTGTGTGATTTACTTTAATAGTAGCCTGTCATTTCCAACTAGATGACTAGTGGCCTGGTCATGGGTTCCAGGGCATTTCATCTGTGGTCACCCATCTTACCCATGAAGAAATTAATATTTAGTCTACTTTTTTTACTCACTATTATTCTCTACTGTAACCTCCTGCCCCTTGCCCAATCAAAACGATCAGTGTGGGTTTCCCTGGTGGTGCTGTGGTTGAGAATCTGCCTGGCAACGCAGGGTACACGGGTTCGAGCCCTGGTCTGGGAAGATCCCACATGCCGCGGAGCAACTGGGCTGGTAAGCCACAGCTACTGAGCCTGCGCGTCTGGAGCCTGTGCTCAGCAACAAGAGAGGCCGCGACAGTGAGAGGCCCGCGCACCGCGATGAAGAGTGGCCTCCGCTCTCCGCAACTAGAGAAAGCCCTCGCACAGAAATGAAGACACGACACAGCCAAAAAAATAAATAAATAAATTTATAAAACAAACAAATAAAAAGATCGGTGCTATTCTGCTTTTACCTACAGAGAAAGAACAAGGAGAAGATAAAACAGGACCTTGCTATTAGGGGGTGCTGGTTCATTTCTGATGGTCAAACAGGAAAAGCTGTTTTGAACTTTGCCCCATCAGTTCCTAAAACTGCAGCATAGGAATTTATAATTGTAACTGCCCTTTCTCTTCCAAGAATGAAACTCTTTTCTCCAGTTGAAATTTAAGGGAATGAATTAATTGGTGTTTCTGGCAGGAGTGCTCTATAATTGCAAAGCATTGTGAGTATCACCATACAGTTTTTTCCTAAGATGGTCAATTAGGAGGAAGTATGACATTCTCAAAGCTATTCTCTAATTTGGTCAGCAGACCCTACCAAGAATATGATCCCCTCTCTGACCAGGTATAATCACAGTGATAAGTGACTTTCAAGTTTATGCCCATACCGTCCTAAATTTCTGATTTGCCCCGGAAGGAGGTTCCCATCACAGTGTTCTGAGTGCTGGCCTTTGGGCCTGACTTCCCAGTGTGCTTGGATTTGAGACTTTTTGCCTGTCCTTTAACTTGTGATTTGCCCCACCTCATGTTTAATTAGGGTTTTTATTCGGAATGTAGAATCTTAACGTTTACCCCTGTTGGATTTCATCTTGTTAGTACTGAAAGATTCCATAAGAAAATCTCAAGGCAAAAAAGGATCATAGGCTTCCCTGGTGGCGCAGTGGTTGAGAGTCCGCCTGCTGTTGCAGGGGACACGGGTTTGTGCCCCGGTCCGGGAAGATCCCACATGCCGCGGAGCGGCTGGGCCCGTGAGCCATGGCCGCTGAGCCTGCGCGTCCGGAGCCTGTGCTCCACAACGGGAGAGGCCACAACAGTGAGAGGCCCGCGTACCGCAAAAAAAAAAAAAAAAAAAAAAAGGATCATAATGGACCTTCAAGGAAAGGAAATAGGAAAGAAGTCCAGAGAAGCGAAGAGTTAACTAGGAAGCCTAGTTGAGTGACTTCTAAATTAAGAGGGCAGACTGAACCCTGCATTTACTTTTGCTGCCTCCTAAAACCCCAATAACAGGGATTTTGGTTTAAGGCACAAACTCACAAAGATAAAGAGAATGGAGTGGCCATGACAGTAAGAAAATTTCGCCATCTGAAAAGCTGATGGACAAGTGGTAACTAAATTAGCACTTCAGAGAATGCTAGTCCCTAAGCCAGCAGTGGGGAAAGACACAATTCCATGCGCTCCCCCAAGTCCTAAAAGCTTTAAGAACTGATGGCTTCGGGTTCTACTGAGAGTGAAGAGGAAGATGGGCTAAAACAGTTGATTGGATGAAGGTTGCTATTCAACCCCTGGAGCCCCTTCCCTACCCTCTTAGTAGGAGGTGTATTATCTGGACAGTAAGGCACCATGGAAGGCTGGCATACTGTTTTCAGAGGATTAAAGGGAATATTTTCGGCTCAGCATCATTCTTATACACAAAATGTTAGTGGTTTCTTCTGTACAGAATCCAACCAGTCCAACAGGAAAGTGCCAAGAACTGAGACTTTAGTGTTCCTCAAACACACACCGCAGCTGGGTCATCGTCATAGGTGAAGTCCACAAACAAGCCCCACCCACACCCTCAGAGTTTCCAAACAACCTGCAAGACTGCCTCTCTTAAATATAAGGAGACTTCTAAGGCTCACCATGCATCTGAGGAAAATCCCCAGTGTGAAAAACAGGTCACAACACACACACACACACACACACACACATATACACACACAAACTTGGAGGGAACAGAAACTGCAGAGATAAAACATCACAAAACAATGATTAATAACCTCACAATGTTAAGAAGATGTTGCATTCATGAAATAAGAATATTTAGAAACCATTAGCAGAAATGAAAATCCTAGTAAAAGGTTTAGAAGAGTTGAAGAAATTTCCCTGAAAGTAGAGGAAAATGACAAAAAGATGGGAAACAGGAGTGTGGAGATGAGAAAATAAAAAGATCATTCAAGAATGTCTAATATTTGAACAGTAAGTTTTCTATAAAGAAAGGACAGAAAAAAAATGGAGGAGAGGAAATCTTCAAAGAAGACAGGCCATATATCATCAGGAATCAGAACGTCTGGAAGACAGAATAAAATGAAGCATTGCTGTCAAAATTCTGAGGGAAAATGATTTTTCAAACCAAAATTCTATCTCATATATCAATTAAGTATAAACATAAAATAAGATATTTTTAGCTATGAATGGTCTCAAAATTTTCCCTCCTACGTACAGTTTCTCAGGAAGCTCCTGAAGTATGTACGCCACCAAAACAAGGAGTCAACAATGGGAGGGGAAGTTACAAGAAACAGAAGTTCCGAGTCAAGAGGAAGGCAAAGGGTTTTTCTAGAATGATGGTGCAGAGATATTCTGGGAAGACAGCCGTGCTGCAGGCACAGAGAGCAATCAAGTCAGACTGGAGCATGTTGGAAAGCTCAGGGAAAGATTTCTTCAAGAAGATGAAAATGATAGATGAGGTTGAAAGTGTTAAGGGGAGATTTAGACAATTGTGGAAAGTTTGTGGTTGATTTAATACAAGTATAAAGAAAACCAAGGAACAACAACAATTTTTTTTAAAGACAATTATTAACCTCAGGGAAAATAAAAAGTTCTGCAAGAGGGCTTCCCTGGTGGTGCAGTGGTTGAGAGTCCGCCTGCCGATGCAGGGGACATGTGTTCAGTGCCGGTCCAGGAGGATCCCACATGCCGCGGAGCGGCTGGGCCCGTGAGCCATGGCCGCTGAGCCTGCGCGTCCGGAGCCTGTTGCTCCGCAACGGGAGAGGCCACAGCAGTGAGAGGCCCCCGTACCGGAAAAAAAAAAAAAAAGTTCTGCAAGAAAGGGTAATCATAGTATGCTCCCTGGCTCATCTGTGAATAGTATATACATAGTTATAATAATGAAAACATGGAATCATCCTCTAAACAAGATGGGATGGTGTGATGGGAAGTGTGTGTATGTGTGTGTGTGTGTGTATATATATATATGTATATAATATATATGGTAGTGGAGGGCAGTGGTGAAAGAGAATTAAATCTTTACCTTTCATGGAAGGAAGTCAACAGATAATGTCTAAAATGGGAATACCAAGAAATAACAATATAAACAATATCTCTAAATGACAATTTTTAGAGATAGGAAGATAAATATTAAAAGAAGGAGCTTAGGACTTCCCTGGTGGCGCAGTGGTTAAGAATCTGCCTGCTAATACAGGGGACACGGGTTCGAGCCCTGGCGTGGGAAGATCCCACATGCCGTGGAGCAACTAAGCCCATGTACCACAACTGCTGAGCCTGTGCTCTAGAGCCTGCAAGCCATAACTACTGAGCCCATGTGCTGCAACTACTGAAGCCCACGTGCCTAGAGCCCGTGCTCTGCGACAAGAGAAGCCACAGCAATGAGAAGCCCACGCACCGCAATGATGAGTAGCCCCCGCTCACCTCAACTAGAGAGAGCCCGCGCACAGCAACACAGCCAAAAAAACAAAACAACAAACAAAAGAAGCAGCTTAAAGATTTGAAAGTCGTTGCCTCTAAGGAAAGAAATAGGATGCAGAGGAAAGCAGTATTTTTTGTAACAAGTCTTGTAGAATTGACTCTTTATGTGCACAAAAAATTGTAATAAAAATAAAAACTAATTTGATACCAGAATGAATAAATGAAGGGGAAGAAAAGGAATTGAGAAAGCCATTTAGCCTTGCTAAGAAAATGCTTTGATGATGAGTGAAGAGGGACTAGAACTCATCCAACACTTCAAAGCCAAGTGGAAAAGGGTCCAGAAATGAAGCAAAGGAATAAAGACCACCACTTGAACATATCATTGGATTTGGAAGAAAGAGGACATAAATCTGTCACCAAGGACGGTCAATTAACGGCCTCTTCAGCTTCATTTCTCCCCACTACTCAACCATATGAAAATGGTATCTTTTCTCCATTTTACCCCACTGTCTCTCCACTGAGCTTTCACACTCTTGCCCCTATTCACCTGCCTAATTCCTACACAATCCTTCAGGATGTAGCTGTGCAAAACATTCCCTGACCTCCTAAACTAGGGTGGTTTCCCCTACTGGGAATTCCTCTAGGACCCCATCACAGCATTCAGCACATGTATTCCAGTTTCTAGAACTCTCCCACTAAGCTCTACCAAAACTGAGGCAATGTCTGGCTTCATGCCCCTATTCGTCATGACTCAACTTGTTGCAGATGAGAGATTTCCAATTCCAAACAGCTAACACAAATGGGAATTTATTGCCTCATAAGTGTTCAGGAGTGGCGTAGGTCTCAACCATAGCTGGAGCCCTCAGCTCTCATCCTCTACCTCTATCCATTCAGATTCTGTCTGTGAATTGGTCTTATTCTCTCCTACAATGGTCAGGCTTTCTCCATGTTGGGATTCAAAGTAAGGGGGAAGTCTTCTCTACTGGCTCCACAGAAGAGTCCTGGGAAACACTCAGATTTTCCTTGCTTGGGTATATGCCAATCCCTGAACAAAGGAACAGAGTACTCTGGCCAGGCCTGAGTTATTGTGGCTAAAGGGATTGGGCAAGGCCTGGATCTGTTATTAGAAGATGGAAAGGATAGGGACTTCCTTGGTAGCGCAGTGGTTAAGAATCCGCCTGCCAATGCAGGGGGCACGGGTTTGAGCCCTGGTCCGGGAAGATCCCACATGCAGTGGAGCAACTAAGCCCATGCACCACAACTACTGAGCCTGTGCTCTAGAGCCCGCGAGCCACAACTACTGAGCCCGCGTGCCTAGAGTCTGTGCTCCGCAACAAGAGAAGCCACAACAATGAGAAGCCTGCGCACCACATCGAAGAGTAGCCCCCTGCTTGCTGCAACTAGAGAAATCCTGCACACAGCAACGAAGACCCAACGCAGCCAATAAATAAATTTAATTAATTAATTAATTAATTTTTAAAAAAGAAGATGGAAAGGTTAACAGTGTTCTCAGAACAACACTTGCCACTGAACCTCTCTGTGGGTGCTCACATTGTGTCCCCTCTATGTGCAGTGTCCTGGCTCATCAGACCTATTCCATGGAGCAGCTTGAGCCATAATCAAGTGGCCAGTTGTGAAATTGAGCAGAGCCTAGACGCTTAACAAGCTAGGACTGAGGGCAGCCAAAAAACCCAGCCTTGAGACACCCTAGTTCCAAGAACATTTGGGAGAATTTTTGATCATGGGATAAGGGAACATGAAACAGTTCCTGAAGAGACAGAGGAAAAACAAAGAAAAAATAAGGGCCAAAACCAAGAGTCAATGGCAAAACAGAACAATTTCAATCACTGCCTAAGCCTAGAAAAAACTCTTTCACTGGCTGACAATGCCACATCTCTTGACTTACCCCAAACTAGAATGATGGCTTGTTTTTGTGGGTTCCTTGTACCATAATTAGTTTTCTTTTTATTTGCTTGCTTGTGTGTTGTTTAGAACCTGGCTTATTAAAAAAAAAAAATTAGGTAGCATGCTACTATAATATGTTCAGAGAGAAACTGGACAGTCTGTGTGGTTTACTTTACTTCTCATAAAAAGGGATTTCTACTGACTGGGGAAAATTATCCAAGCGGGAAAGGAGTACCATATCCTAGTATGTTAAGATAAGATTACAAAATTCTCTGCATCAACAGAATGACATCCAAAGTATGCATTTCGAAGCCAACATTTTGCAGAGGAAAGAATACTATGCGCTATGTAAATACTTAGAGGAAGTTAGATTTTTTTTTAAGCTACAGAGATGAAGGTGGTACTGTTGGAGATACCTCTGTGGTATGATGATGGGCCAAGCTTTGTGACAGAAACCATTCATTGCAAGAATTTAAAATGCAGTCATAAAATAACCCACAAATACTGAACGCCTAACCAGCAGTCAGCTCTCGATAATGCTAAGGACACATTATTTTTCACTGGAAAAGAAAAGGTGGTTACTTTTCTAGCCTGTTAAATATATTGATGGCTTTTTTAGCAAAAGTTTATTACTGTGAATCTCCTTCACTTGAAAAGCTTACTTCTGACATTTCTCACCTCAACTCTTCGGGGAGAGCATTATACTGATGGATTCTTAAGCTTGTGTTATAGGAAATGAAAGCCTGGGAAGATTAAGCCATTTTTCCTCGGTCACTGCTATAGGAACTGGCTGGAGCCATGTCCTTGGATGGCAGCAGCTCTTTGCTGCCACCTCAAATTTTGACCTTCAATGACATTTCAGAAGGCCTGGGAAGTATTTCAATGTAAACGGGAAGAAAAATACCTTAAGTTTTGGCATTCCCAAGCCTAGAACAAGTTTTTCTGGAACCTCCCAGAAATCTCAATTTTCAATATTTTGCTTTTGTTCAAAATAATGCTGCATATATTTCCAATAACCATGAGTATGAGTAAAGTTTGATAAATAATGAGCAGTCCCCCACCAACTTGTACAGGTGGAAATGGGCCCGAGGGTCGCTCACCATTCTCAAATATTTATAGAACAACAACTGTGTATGTAGCGCTATCAGATGCCAGCATCACAAAGTCCCAGCTAGAAAGGGTCCTTCAGGCCAGCAGGGAAATAAGATAATTACATATGCAAAATGAAATAATAGTATAGAGCCATGGATCATTAAATGATAAATGAATGGATGGGCAGGAAGCGGCTAGTAATTGCTGAGAAAGGAGGTACCCTTGAGAATGGGCAGCTACCGTCATCCAGTGGAACCCGGCCACCTGTGTTCAAATCCCCTCCACCGTCTGCCACCCCTACAACCTGAAGCAAATTATTTTACCTCTCTTTGCTTCCGTTTCCTGATCTGTAATGAGCCAAGATAGGGGTGGGGGATATGCAGAAGGAGAAACTGATACTTTGCCTTGTTTTCAACATGGTTATGTTCTTTACGGTTCATAGTCAGATGAACAAAAACCACTTTGACTCCGAGATAAACCAAAAATGTCTGATTCTGTCCCCCCAGATAAAGAAACCTTGACTATTTCCCATAAACTCCCTTAAAAAAGCAATTCTATTTCATGCAATGTTGTCTGAAAATACATCATGACTTTTTTTTTGAATTTTATTTTATTTATTTTTTATACAGACATCATGACTTTTGAGAATATGATAATCACTTGAGAAAGCTGTTTTTTACTGTGAACAAATATGTAAACTTGGCAACTTGGTAGGTTTTATCTGTTTAAATCCCTGTGTTTGGGTTTGCTGTACCAGACCTTCTGAAGTTTGACTCTCCTGCATTCTTTGCAAGTAAACTTTTTCTTTCCTTTTGGAAATGCTCCTGTCTCTGAGCCTTCCTTTGACAGTAACAATAGTAACCACCTCTTAAAGCTATTATAAGGATTGAATTAATATTTATAAAGCACTTAGCACAGTGCTAGGCTTTTGTTCAATGATAAAGTGGTAGTAGTATGAGAAGGCTTCCCAGAGAGGAGCAGACTTTATCTGGTCCAGAAAAATGAGGAAGATTTAGATGGAATAGGGAAAGGCATGAGGGCAAAAATGTCACAGCCTGACTGAGGAACCCTGAGTAACCTTGTGGGAATGGAACAAAGGATTCGCTTTGAGTGTGGCAAGAGAGATGACACTGCTGGGAGTATCGGTTGTGAATTACACATTGAAGGGCACGGTCTTATTGGTGAAGATAATAGAGTTAGTGATATTGTTTGTAGTCAGTGACATGACCACACTCTACTGTAAGAAGTCCTTTTGTCCAATAATGCCTTTGGAAGCCAGAGCCCCTGTTAGTCCTGAATCGCTGTTTGAAGTTTAACTTGACTTTGCAAGCTGCCTTCTGCCTTTGCTGAAAATGAAGCAGACCATTACTTCTTAACCACTCCCTCCAACCCCGACAATGCCAAAGTCTGCTGTTTCCTGGCAACCTGCTCAGAAGTCAGAATCGAAGCTATTTTGTAAACCAATTAGAGAAGCCACAACTAGCTCCTTTATTATGTCCTAATAGCATTTTTTTCTGCCCATCTTATTTGAGCGGAAAATCAGCTCATCATATAATTTCTGCTAGCGTGTTGTGAGCTGTGCAACATTCATTTCAGTACTGGTTCTAGAACTCCTCTGCCACTGATCACAACACTAATCAAGAAGCTGAATTCACATATGGACCAGTCTAGAGAACATGACTAATACTCTGTGAACTATGAGCCTGAAGCTTAATTCCCTTTTGCTTCTACATTTTGTTTTCTAACCTCTGAAATTCTACACTTCCTTCTTAATTTGATTTTCTGATTTTTTAAAAATCACTGCATCATGTACTGGAAACAAAGAGCTTTTCCAATTTTCTTCCAGTTAAAATCTTTGCCTTTCAAAATCTTTGACCCTAACCTGAATCTTCTCATCCTTCTCATCATAAGCTTTGTGAATGTACTTTAATGAATGTAACTATTTATCTATAGCGGTTTTAATTTACTTATTGGTTCGATTAAATAATTTAGTCAGCATGGTATTGGGAAAAGAGCATTGAGTTCTTGTCCTGACTTTGACACTGGCTCATCACATGCTCTCAAACAAGACACCTACACACACTAAGCCTGACTTTTCTCATCTGTAAAACAAGAGGGTTGAACGAGACTAGACAATACCTAACATCCTTTCCAGCATTAAAATTTCATAATCCATGATCTCATGTGCATCTAATCGAGCAAGATGTTCTAAGACGGATCACCTTACTCCGTGGGACTACACTGACTGTGATCAAAAACTTCTGACAAGGCTGCCAATGTTCTCTGCCTCCAGGGGTTCACACCCTAACGCAATCCTCTTCTCTCCAGTGTGAGCTGAACCTCGTGACTCCTTCTATCCAACAGAATACAGCAAAAGTGATGGGATGTCATTTCATGATTAGGTGCAATACTGCAATGCAATCTGACACTAGCTGCCGGGAGTGACCACAGAGTCCACAGATTTAAGGGCACAGACCCCAACAAAATTGCCTGCACTTTAAATGCCAGCCACAAGTTTGGGCATCCCCAAGCCACTGACCCTTCTAAGCAGCTGGCTCCAGATCCAGGGATTCTCACTACCCTCTAGGGTTCAACAATTCATTAGAACAACTCACAGCACTCAGGAAAGTGCTATATTTAGAATTACAGTTTTATTGTAAAGGATACAAATTAGGACCAGGCAAATGAAGGCACACAGAGCAAAGTTGGGGAGGGCCTCAGATGCAGAGTTTTCATGTCCTCTCCCTGTAAAATTAGGACACAGCCACCTGACACACGTCAGTGCATTCGCAAGCCAGGAAGCTCACTGAGCTTCAGTTTCCAAAGTTTTTATTGCAGTTTCATTACTTGTCCTGGGTTGATTTAATCATTGGTTGAGCTCAGTCTCCAATCCCTTTTTCTCCCTGGAGGTTGAGCTAAAAATTCCAACCCTCTAATCTGACTTTGCATCCTTTTCATCTCATAAACTCAGGTATGGTCGGGGGTCCCACCATGAATAACAAAGACACTCCTATAACTCAGGAAATTCCGAGGATGTAGAGGTTACCTTCCAGGAACCAGGAGCAAAGATGAGCAAAATTCTTTATTATACTTTAGGTTACAAAAGATTGTAACCTTTCATCTTGCTAGCAGATCAAATCTATTACTGGTTTCGATGAAGCAAAAGGCAAGGTATTGAGGGAGGCCTCAGTCCAACAACCCTCAAAGAACTGAATCCAAATTATTAGAGAAATGCAAATCAAAACCACAACGAGGTATCACTTCATACTGGTCAGACTGGCCATCATCAAAAAGTCTACAAATAATAAATGCTGGAGAAGGTGTAGAGAAAAGGGAACCCTCCTACACTGTTGGTGGGAATGTAAATTGGTGCAGCCGCTATGGAGAACAGTATGGAGGTTCCTTAGAAAACTAAAAATAGAGCTACTGTATAACCAGCAATCCCACTCCTGGGCATATACCTGGAAAAGACTAAAACTCTAATTTGAAAAGATACATACTCTGCAATGTTTATAGCAGCACTATTTACCATATCCAAGACATGGAAACAACCCTAGTGCCTATCAACATATGATTGGTTTAAGAAGATGTGGTATATATATATACAACGGAATATTACTCAGCCATAAAAAAGGATGAAATAATGCCATTTGCAGCAACGTGGATGGACCTAGAGATTATCATACTAAGTGAAGCAAATCAGACAAAGACAAATATTACATGATATCACTTATATGTGAATTCCAAAAAATAATACAAACGAGCTTATTTACAAACAGAAACAGACTCACAGACATAGAAAGCAAACTTATGGTTACCAAAGGGGAAGGAGAGGGAGGGATAAATTAGCAGTATGGGATTGGCAGATACATACTACCATATATAAAACAGATAAACAACAAGGATTTATCATATAGCACAGGGAACTATATTCAATATCTTGTAATAACTTACAATGGAAAATAAATTTTAAAAAGAATATATATATCAGAATCACTTTTCTGTACACCTGAAACTAACACGATATTGTAAATCAACTATATTTCAATTTTTTAAAAATCCAAAAGGAACTGAATCCAGTCAACAAGTTGTGTGAAGTTGGAAGCTGATCCCTCCCCAGTTGAGCCTTCAGGTAACACCCTGATTTCAGTCTTATAGGAAATTTTATATATATATATATATATATATATATATATATATTTTTTTTTTTTTTTTTTTTTTTTTTTGGCCACGCCGATGTGGGATCTTAGTTCCTGGACCAGGGGTTGAACCTGTGCCCCCTGCAGTAGAAGCACGGAGTCTTAACCACTGGACCACCAGGGAAGTCCCAGCCTTATAAGAAATTCTGAAGCAGAGGACCCAGCTAAGCCCATCACAGATTTCTGACTCACAGTAACTATAAAATAATAAATATGTGTTGTTATAATTTGCTAAAATTTTGGGATAATTTGTTACGTAAGAATACACATAACTAATATACTGACTACGTTGTGACTAAAAGACAGTGATGTCCTGAACGCAGAGAACCTAGAAGGTTAAACCAAATAAATGGATTTCCTAAGTAATGCTAAGTAAGTGAAAAAAATGAGATGGATCTGCTTAAGCAGAAAACTACTGGCATGGAGAGATTAAGTGACTTCCCTTAGATCAAACAGGAAGTAGTAAAGTGAAGATTTGAACCCCCAGTGGCCAGAGTCCAGAACCTGTGCAATAAAAATTCAAACTGCAAAACCACAAGATAACTGCCCAAGGTCCCTTACTATCAAGGCATTTCTCCCCCACAAGTTCTTATTTACATGCCATTGTTTCCAAAGAGGATATAGAGTGTCTCAGTAATCCTACAATACACTGTAATAAAATTAAAATAAAATCTAATGAGGAAATCAGAATGAAGGGACTATCAGGAAAGAAAAAATAGAAGGAAGCTACGAGGGCTTATTCACTGGGTAGAGGTGGGAGCCACAAATTCTGAACTCTGAATATTCAGGATTCTAGGACAGAAGAAAAAAATATGATCAATTACATGATGCACGGTGCTCTCAGAAGTTTAAAGCAATTTGTTGCACAGGAAAAGAACAACTATTAAAATCAGAGAAAATTTTTTTTTCCTGCAGGCTCTCACAAAGGAAATAGTGTGTAATATAGTCATCGATAGCCACAAAAACATCTATAGGGAACAAAAATAATGTTATCCAGCTTCCTGCTGATGTCTCAACACATGCACAGATTTTAGAGTAGCTAGAAAAACGGATGCAATGCCTAGCTTCTCTCTCTTTCATGTTTTTTCTTTCTCAGTATTCTTTTCATTCCTCCTACTCTGATACCTGCTCTTTGGTAATTTGAGCATTAGAGAAAAAGCTGTGAAATCTTGGGCTGAAAATGAAAACCAAGTACAAAATCACTACGACAATTACTGTTTTCATAAAGAGGAATTGGAAGAGGAAGAAGAGGAGGATGTAGTTCCCTAAGTAAATCAACTGCTTCTTTCCTTTGGACAAACTAACCCTCCTCCATAGCTGTGTGCCCTGCATTCCACCATCCCACTAGTCAAAATTTAAATGTGCTATTAGGACACATTAGATTCCAACACTTGTATGTTCTCCGTTTGCAGTTGCAGTATGATACTATTTGATTTCTTTGCTGTGAAAACTAAATCCTACAACAGCCCAGCTGGGAATGTCCTGCCTCTTGTAACTATTTGAAGTCTCTGGATAACCTATTTGAACGCTCATTATTTCGTGGATCCCAATGACCTTATAAATGAAGCTATTATATGATTATGGAAGAGCTATTAAAAATAATATCAGGAAGCCAAGGGATATAAAACAAAAACATGAGTAATTGCTTTGGTCTGTGATCGTGAAATGTTTGGTTTCCATAAAAGGACAAGCCCTTTAAATCGAGGCAGGGAGAGGCAAAACGCTGTACAACTTCTTCCCAGAATGTCCTTTGGCAGATCAGTGCCAATAGTTAGCCATTTAATTTCCATGTGATTGTTAGAAGAGACAAGCGATGGGTCTTCCCTGACAGTCCAGTGGTTAGGACTCTGCACTTTCACTGCCATGGCCCGGGTTCAATCCCAGGCTGGGGAACGAAGATCCCACAAGCCACCCCCTCGGACAAAAAAATAGACAAGTGATTCTCAAAGGTAAGGACCATCCCCCCACCCAAGATGGGGACTTCTCAGAATTTGGAGAAGTGAACTATGTAAGTTGAAATCACATTATAATGTTCTAATATTACTTTACATTGGAAAAAATGAAAGTGTACATTTTCGATATGAAAATGAAAGTAATTCTCAACAAGATCTTTGCTGCAGATAACACAAAGAAGCACTGTTTCTCAAGGTCATAAGAAAGTAGGGGACATGGGGGCATGCCTCGCTATGGACATACCCTGTAAATCAGTACAGGATCTGAGATTTCTATCGTTATCAACGAGGACACAGACTTAAAAGTTGAGAAACGTGCCGGACAGTTGACCATGACTGATTCATCTTCCTCTCTCCGGCACTTATCATTCCATTTACACAAAAATCCAGGACAAAAAAATCCAATCTGTGATTATAGAATGCATACCAGTGGTTGCCTGGAGCGAGAGGTATGAGGAGTGGGGATTGACTGGGAAGGAACGCGAGGGAATCTTTTGGGGTGATGAAAATGTTCAGTTTCGTTTTTACTTTAATTAAAAAATACGTCATTGATTAAAAATGCTAACCATCGGGCTTCCCTGGTGGTGCAGTGGTTGAGAGTCCGCCTGCCGATGCTGGGGATATGGGTTCGTGCCCCGGTCCGGGAAGATCCCACTTGCCGCTCAGTGGCTGGGCCCGTGAGCCATGGCCGCTGAGCCTGCGCATCCGGAGCCTGTGCTCCACAGCGGGAGAGGCCACAACAGGGAGAGGACCGCGTACCGCAAAAAACAAACAAAAAAGCCTATTCAGTTACTCTGCCCATTTTTTAATTGGATTGTTTGGTTTTTTTGCTATTGAGTTGTATGAATTCTTTATATACTTTGGATATTAACCCCTTATCAGCTGTATGATTTGCAAATATCTTCTCCCATTCAATAGGTTGCCTTTTCATTTTGTGGATGGTTTCCTTTGCTGTGCAGAAACTTTATAGTTTGATGTAGTGCCACTTTTTTTTTCTTCACTTTTGTTATGTTTGCTTTTGGTGTCAAATCCAAAAAAATCATTGCAAAGACTGACATCAAGGAGCTTTCTGCTTATGTTTTCTTCTGGAAATTCTATGGTTTCAGGTCAAATTTATTTCTTAATTAGTATAAACATATGTTTGTTTTTTGTTTTAGGGTTTTTTTCCTTTGTACTTATACCACCTAATTCCTCTAAAGTTATACTTAGTAAACTTTTTTGGTAGTTCTCTCTTTCCTGCTAGACCATAAGATTAATAATGAAGGCATAAAACCTGTGAATCTGGATCAGCAGTGTATCTCAGGCATAAGCACTTAACACAAGTAAGTGTGAAAAAATGTTTGCTAAAAGCTACAAGCTTCAGAAACACTGTCTCATAGAACCACAGATATTTTGTACATAGTCTTATACTTGCCAATTCTGTTATATCTTTGTCCTTACTTCTTTGTGTTCTGAAATAACTTTTTATTTTTATGTTTTAAAATCATTTGTAAGATGTTACATCATTTTTCGGGGAAAAATCCGTTTTAAAGTACAATATTTTTATTTGGGATTTCAGAGAATGTTCTATATCTTGATTGTGGTAGTGCTTGCATGAGCATGCACATTTGACATAATGCATCAAAATGTGTGCACTAGGGACTTCCCTGGTGGTCCAGTGGGTAAGATTCTGTGCTCCTAATGCAGGGGGCCCGGGTTCGATCACTGGTCAGGGAGCTAGATCCCACATGCTGCAACTAAGATCCAGCACAGTCAAAATAAATAAATAAACAAAAACAAAATGTGTGCACTTTGCATGCAAATCCTACCTCTATAAAGCTGATTTTAAAGGGAAACTTAACAGGTAACGGAACTCTCGATCCCCTTCACCCCAACATTCCTCCCAGTGTTCCCCATCTCAGGAAATGTCTACTGCATTCTTTTATCCCCAAGGTCTCATCAGAGAGGCCAACCTTGACTACCCTAGATAAATAGCAATTCCTTTTCACCCTCTATCCCCCAATCCCGCTTTACTTTTCTTCATAACACATATCCTCATCTTACATATTATATATGTATTTTTTATCTCCCTTAACTAGAATGTATTTTGTATGTTTTGTTCCCTGCTGTATCCCAAGAACCTAGAACAGTACGTGGCACATTGAAGATGTTCAATACATTTCTGCAGAGCAAGTTAAGGAATCCGTTTTTCTTTCCTCTTCTCATTGAAAGTCCTGAGCCCACAAACATCTTAAAATTGACATTGCTAAAGCTCAACTCTAGAAAGAGAAAGCTAAAGTTTTCTCTCTGCTGAAAGCTGAAACCTGTGGCTCTCTTAGTCTCTCCCTCCCATTAAACGGCCCCATCATTCACCTTGTTGCTAAGAACAAGGAACAAGGAATCATCCTTGATTCCTCTTTCTCTCATTTACCACCTTCAATCCATCAAAGATCCTTCTTTAGGTTTATCTCCAAAATATATCTTTAATTCATCTATTTCTTTGTATCTCCACTGCCACCATACTAGTCCAAGCCAACATCATCACTGCTTGGCTTGTTAAAATAGCTCCTGACTTTTCCACTCACATCACCCAATCCTCTCCCAGTTCAATCTCCACACAGCAGCCAGTGACCTTTTCAAATCAGAACATGTTACTTCCCGCTGAAAAGACTACAGTAGCTTTCTGGAACCCTTAGAATAAAATCCAGTCTCCTTCCCATGGCCCAGAAGATTCTATGTGATATTTCCCCAACCTGTCACTTTACTTCTCACTACCACCCAGCCACCTGGCTTTCTTTCAGGAGCACCAAGTTCATTCTGGTCCCAGGGCCTTTGCATTTGCAGTTCCCTCTGCCTGGCATTCTGTCGCTTGAATCCTTCACTTGGCGAGCCCCTTCTTGTCATTCAGGTCACAGCTCAACCTCACCTCCCCATTACCACCCTCCTGAACTGTTCAATCTCAATTACACTTTGCATGCATCCTGTCACATTCTATGTCATTGCCATCTAAGATTACCTTGTCTCCTTATTTGTATAATTATTTACTGTCTTACTCCACAATGAGCTCTATAAGGACCTTCTCTCTCTTGCTCCCCATGGCCTAGTGATTAGAAGAGTAACCGGCATACAGGAGGTTCTCACTAAACAGTTATTATACAAATAAAGGAAAATTCACTTTTAAATAGAAAGAGGTAGAGACATAAGTTTGCAAGCGTTTTAAACAGGAAACTAGTTAACCAATTTCTACCAAAGAGGAACTATTTTATATTCCAATATTCGACCCTTTAACCTTAAAATATTCACACTTTAATTCACTAATATCATTCCTGAGAAACTACCCTAAAGTTTTTTTTTAAAGGTAAAAGCTGTATCCACAAAATGTTTATACCTCAGCTATAATGTAAATAAAAAGGTACAAACAACCAAAATGGCTAATACTTGGTAAATGAGTAGGTAAATTATAGACATTTCACATTATAACTACCAACCCTCTCTAATATCAAGGAGAAATGTATCAGTTCTGTTAAAAAACAGCAGAACACAACTCTCTGTACTTTTCTGTTTACAAGTATGTACAATGTGAGCGCAGTACACAGGGAATTGCAGGGGCAAAACTACTGTATTAGAATGACAGAAGTAGAGATAGTTTATGTTTTCAAACTTTTCTTTAATGTTGAATCAATTGATTTTTATAAGAACTTTCTTATACAAAACAAAATAATGTATACCCTCAGATCTTGTGGGACTGTTCAATAATAGATACTTGAAGACAGATTTTCCAAACTTGCTGGAAACAGAATTTCTTAGCATCCTTGTTAATGAAGGTGCCTGAGCCCCATCCCAGGTCCACCGACTCCAAATCTCCAGAGAAGGTGCCCAGGAATCCTTATTTTTAACAAGCACTGATGATTTGGCAACCACTAGTTTAGGGCAGCAAACAGCATCATCATGACCCGAAAGATTCAATGTAGTTTTCAGTCCTCCAGTTGGTTTGCTCCCATCCATAAGGATATGTTTCTCATTCCTCTGCATTCCCTCTTATTGAAGAACCTCAGTGAACCATCTTAATAAGCCTCTCAACCTACTTTTTCTATGCACTCACAAAGTAGCAATGTTCTCAAGCAACACATGGTAAGAGAACAGAAATGTGGAGGCTGACTTGGATTACTCAGTGAATTACAGGTAGAAAGCAGACCATGATATAGTTTATGAGATCTGGAGACAGAGCAAAGGAAGGTATTTTTTTTTTAAAGTAGCATTAAAGTGACTGTGATTGTAGTTTAGGGAGAGAGTACTAATGGAAGAAGGAAATCTATAGGAACAACAAATAGACCTTCTTATGTGCCCCTGTTTCTCATTTCCTCCCCACCCCTGGCCCAGGGTAAAAGTGAGAGGCCCAGACCCTATCCAGGGACCGAGCTCAAGTTTTACTAGGCTAAATGCTGGGAAGAAGTTCCCAAGGGGGGTGTGGTGTTCATATACTCATTCCCAACGTGCGACAACATGAAAGGGTGTTTCGAGAGCCTGTCAAATGAACTAAGGATGTATAACAGGGGTGTCAAGAGAAAGAACAAAGGACAAAACAGGTCAAATGGCTCAGTGGCTAGGTCCTTGAATGGAGCAAACTCTTTAGACAACAACGCAAATTTGATGGCGAGGGCAGCAGAGTTCCTAAATGGCCTTCACTGTACTGAACAAGAGTGTCCTCCTACTGGTCATTGTGCTGGTCCCACCTGTCAGATTAGGTCCCTGACTGCCCTGGTTTCTTGTTTAACTCTGCAAGTTCACGTTTAGTGTCAGAGTCCCATCCGGAACATGATTAGCTCAGCTAGAGATTCTAACATGTGCCTTCCTCTCACTAGCCTCCCCCCTCACCTCCTGCTCTCTGAGATGATTTCCTAGAACTTAGAACTACTTCTTAATTCTGCCAAATATTGCCTCAACCCACCGGACAAAATGTCCTCTGATAAGAATGTTGAGAGAGTGGACGGCTGGCTACCCATCCTTGGGGGCAGTTTCTCCAGCTCTGGTTCCACCTAGTATCCTTCATCCCAGCCCTTGACACTATACTTGATTCAACATAAGAGATGACCAGGGACTTCCCTTGTGGCACAGTGCTTAAGAATCCACCTGCCAATGCAGGGGACACAGGTTCGATCCCTGGTACAGGAAGATCCCACGTGCTGCGGAGCAACTAAGCCCATGTGCCACAGCTACTGAGCGCGTGCACCACAACTACTGAAGCGCGCGCACCCTAGAGCCCACACGCCACAACTACTGAGCCCACGCGCGGCAACTACTGAAGCCCCGCACCTAGAGCCTGTGCTCCGCAACAAGAGAAGCCACCACAACGAGAAGACCGCGCACCGCAACGAAGAATAGCCCCAGCTTGCCGCAACTAGAGAGAGCCCGCGTGCAGCAACAAAGACCCGACGCAGCCAAAAATAAAAGAGATGACCAATACCCAAAGAACATCTGAATGATGCTCAAAGAACTTAGTTACTTGCATGCACTTAATATTTTGTAACAGGGCCAATGATAAAGATACCTTCAAAGAGGTAACAATTTCTTAATTCCTTCAGAGACAACAAAGCCTCAAGAAGCTCAGAACCTGAGCAGGAAGGCAGGCATCTAGCTCTTTAAAAGCCCCTCTCAGGGTATGCAGAAAGGGGAACCCATCCTCCTTGTAAGCTGGTGCAGCCACTATGGAAAACAGTATGGAGGTTCCTGAGAACGAAAAATAGAGTTGCAAAGTGATCCAGCAATCCCATTCCTGGGCATATATCTGGACTGCACCCCTATGTTCATAGCAGCACTGTTCACAACAGCCAAGACATGGAAACAACCTGAATGTCCATTGACAGATGAATGGATAAAGAAGATGTGGCGCATATAGACAATAGAATACTGAGCAGCAATTTTAAAAAAAAGAAGAATGGGGCTTCCCTGGTGGCGCAGTGGTTGAGAGTCCCCCTGCCGATGCAGGGGACATGGGTTCGTGCCCTGGTCCGGGAAGATCCCACATGCCGCGGAGTGGTTGGGCCTATGAGCCATGGCCGCTGAGCCTGAGTGTCTGGAGCCTGTGCTCCGCAACGGGAGAGGCCACAGCAGTGAGAGGTCCGCGTACCACAAAAAAAAAAAAAAAGAATGAAATAATGCCATTTGCGATAACATGCATGGACCTAGAGATTTTCATATCAAGTGAAATAAATCAGAAAGAGAAAGACAAATACCATATGATATCATTTATATGTGGAATTTAAAATATGACACAAATGAACCTATCTACAAAGCAGAAACAGACTCACAGACATAGAGAACAGACTTGTGGTTGCCAAGAGGGAGGGGAGGTTGGAGAGAATGGATTGGGAGTTTGAGGTTAACACATGCAAACTATTATATATAGAATGGATAAACAACAAGGTCCTACTGTATGGCACAGGGAAATATATTCAGTATCCTATTATGAATCATCATGGAAAAGAGTGTAAAAAAGAATGTGTACATATGTATCACTGAATCACTTTGCTGTACAACAGAAACTAACACAACATGGTAAATCAACTATAGTTTAAAAAAAATTTTTTTTAAGCCCTTCTCACTGGCCTTCTGCTTTCTGAGATGCATTTGAATCGAGCAGCTGGGATCTGAACCACAATTGTTAGTTCAGACCCCATCAGATTCAGAAATATACCAGGCACCCCTAGTCTGCAGCTCTTGCCATCTCATTTTCTTTGATAAATTCTTGACTTTAACTCCCATTCCATGTTCCCAATTCTACCATCCACCCTCTCAGCTCTTGGCATCTTCTTTTCTGACATGTGATACATTGGCTTTGCTCCTTAACTCTGCCCTCACTTCCCAATGTGGCTCTGATGCTCTACTCTACCTGCTCCTCATACCTATGTCCTAACATGTGCCCCCACCAGTAGGTATGGGACAATGACCAGGGGACAATCAAGACAGTAGAAATGCTGTGTGTGGTGTTTCCATCCAAAGTTTTCAGGCTTTTCCCTATTTTAAGCTTCAGAATCATTCTAGCTTGCTGTTTAGGCCTTGAGACTCCAAACCATGGTGTCACATTTGGATGAAGCCTAGGAAAGTATGAAGCAGTTAGTAACGAGTCATGGACCATCGTTTCTTTTGAAGCCTCTGTAGGTAGGAGTCTCTAGTTAGTCTTGGATCAGAACCACTTTTGATCTCGAAGCTTTGTAGATCAGGATCTGCCTCGGGGAATAATAGCCTTCAGACTTCATACTGCTGTGGCTCACACTGGTGACAACTCCTCTACCACCGCCCAACCCCTGCAGACGTTGAAGAGCTGACCCCCGCATTACATTCCAATGACCAAGAACTGTAAACACCCCCCTCCACTCTGCATCATGATCATTTAATCTAATTCACTGGGTATTTGTGAGCATCTACTCTGCCAATGCACCATGCCAGCTACTCGAGGCGTACAAAGATAAATGAGACAAGTTTGCTTTGAAAAGAATTACAAATCCAAATTTAAGGGGGAAAAAAATCGAAAGTATTTATCAAAAAAAGTGGGATGACCTATTCCCCACAATGCTTTATGAAAATCACAGAAGTAGAGGCCAGTGCCTGAAAGCCAGAGAAAAGAAGAGTTCTTAAATAGTTAACTGATGAGAAAATCTGAGTTCTAACAGTACTATGAACCTGAGTACACAATTATGCAACCTAAAAACAGCAGCTTCCTCATCGATTATACCATGGGAGTGGGGGTGGGAGGACACATAAATACAGAAAAGCCAACCCTGTAGCACGCCTAAGGAATAGGTGTGCAGTTTATTTACAGTGAAGATTCTCAGAGTTTCTGATTTGGTAGATCTTAGATAAGTCCTAGGAAACTTCATTTTTAACAACCACTCCAGATTCTTCTGATGAAAGTTTCTGACCACAATTCTGAGACACGCTGACCCATAGCAACAGGAGATAGGGACAGATCATGCCTAGCTGTCCCAACACTTAACTGGAATATCGAGATTCAAATATCCTGCTTCCCTGCTATCAACTCATCATCTCTCACCATCCTTCATTAAAATGTTGTCTGAATGTGCGATAAAGGGCCTATAGCAAGTGAAGGAGCCTGACATTTAAGCTTCCTTTGCTTTATGGTAAATCCACTTAGGTGAAGAAGTGAACCATGGAGTCAAGAAGGTGGAGTCCCATGGTGAGACTAGTTTCCTTAAAAGAGGAACAAGGTAGCCAACTCTCTGCTCTCCACCATGTGAGGACACAACAAAAAGATAAGCATCCATAAACCAGGAAGTGTTCCCTAACTAGACACCAAATCTGCCAGAACCTTGATCTTGGATTTCTCAGCCTTCAGAACTGTGAGAAATAAAGGAGTTTTTTTTTTTGTTTAAACCCCCCCCCCCCCGCAAAAAAAAGAAGAAGTGAGCCATGGAAACATCTAGGTAAAGGACTTTCCAGGGAGAGGGAATGACCTTGAGGCAGGAGGATGTTGGGCGTGAGGAGAGTAAGAGGCCGTGTGTCTGAAGCATAAGAGTGATGAGGAGAGCAGTAAACAATGAGGTCAGAGCTGTCATGGAGGCCAGAGTTTGTCAGGTCTTGTTGGCCTTTGTAAGGACTTTAGCTTTTACTGAGTAATGGAAACTATGAAGAAGAGAGATGGGATCTGACTTATGTTATAGTAGGGTCACTCTGGCTGCTGGGTTGAGAATAGATGAGGGAAGATGCAGGAACGCCAGTTAAGAAGGCGTTACAATAACCCAGGCAAGAGGTGATGGAGGCTGGAACAAGCAGTAGAAGTGGTGAGAGGTGGAATATTCAGAACATATGCTGAAGGTAGAGCCTGCAGGACTCGCTGATGGATTGGATGTGGGCTGTGAAAGAGAAGGGTTAAGAATGACTTCAACTCAGGGGTGCAGGGTTTCTTTTTGGAGCAATACAAATGTTCTCAAATTGATTGTGGTAATGGTCACCCAAGTCTGTGAATACACTAAAAGTCATTGAATTGTACACTTTAAATGGGTGGTGTAGGATATTTACATTATATCTTAATACAACTGCTTGTTTTAAAATGACTTCAAGGTTTTGGGTCTGAGCAAGAGGAAGGATCAAGTGACCATTCATTGAGATGAGGAACACTGTGGAAAGAGCAGGTTTGATGGAGCTCAGTTGGGGATACAGCCATTTGGAGATATACTAAATTTGAGATGACTATTAGACATCCAAATGGAAATATTCCTTAGGCAGTTGGATATTTAAATCTCAAGGTCACAAGAGTGGATGGGGCTGGAGATATGTTTGTTTTAGAAGGCAATAAATGAGACCACCTACAGAGTGAATACAGATAATAAAGAGAAGAAGGCCAGTGACTGAGCCCTGAGACACCCCCAATATTAGGAGATCGGGGAAATGAAGAGAGAATGAAAGAAGAGACTAGTCGGGTAGAGGGAAAACCAGGATGATGTATGACCTGAAATACAGCAGGCACAGCAAGTATTTTAAAGAGGGTAGAACAACCTTCTCAAATGCCTTTGACAAGTCAAGTAAGATGAGAACTAAATATTGGCCGTTGGATTTAGCAACGTGTAGCTCCTGGAGATCTTAATAAGAGCAATTTTGAAGATGTGGCCAGCGTAAAAGCCTGATTGGAGTGGAATCAAGAGAGAATATGAGAAGAGAAATTAGAGGCAGGAAACATGGCCAACTCAAGAAGTTTTGCAGTGAAGGGAAGGAGAGAGATGGAGTAGTAGCTGCAAGGATATGTGAGGTCAAGAGCTGTTTTGTTTTTTTTTTTTTAAGATGGGAAAACTAATGGCATGTGTGTATGCTGAGGAGAAATATTAGGTAAAGAGAGAAATTTTAATGGAGAGAAAGGAAAATTGCAGGAGTGATTCCTTGAGTAGAGGAGGGAAGGTGGGATCTACTAGGGAAGCAGAAAGGTTAGCCTTCTCTGGGAACTAGAAAATTCATCCAAAGTAACAAAAGAGAAGGCAGAGTACATGGGTAGGTACAGGTCAGTGGGTACATGTGGGATGAGAGCTTGTGGAAGTTCTCTTTTGATTGTTTGTATTTTGTCTTTGAAGTAATTAAGAAGCCAGATCAATAACTGAATGCAGGTGGAGAGATGGAGGAGTATTGAAGGTTTGAGAAGAGAGGAGAAGCTGTGAAATAATCATTAGAAAAAATGGTAGAGGGCTTCCCTGGTGGCACAGTGGTTGAGAGTCCGCCTGCCGAGCAGGGGACGCGGGTTCGTGCCCCGGTCTGGGAAGATCCCACATGCCGCAGAGCGGCTGGGCCCGTGAGCCATGGCCATTGAGCCTGCGTGTCCAGAGCCTGTGCTCTGCAACGGGAGAGGCCACAACAGTGAGAGGCCCGCGTACCACAAAAAAAACCAAAAAAACAAAAACAATATGTAGGGGCACAGATCCAATATACATAAACAGAAGACAAGTTAAATGGGCTTACTGGCAGGAAGTGGTTTAAATTGTTTCCAAAGTTTTATTCTGTTGTTTAGATCAGGGGTCAGCCTGGCCTAGATGTTAACTAGTTGACCACATGTGGAGCGATAAGGGAGTAGGAAGACTTTTCACAGGTCCATTTCAAACAAAACAAAACTGCATATAACTAGTCAATTTATCCAATGGACGAAGGGAGTGATGATTCACTTCTTAAAGGATTTTCTTTTTTTTTAAATTAATTTATTTTTGGCTGTGTTGGGTCTTTGTTGCTGTGCGCGGGCTTTCTCTAGTTGCAGTGAGTGGGGGCTACTCTTCGTGTGGCACGTGGGCTCAGTAGTTGTGGCTCGTGGGCTCAGGAGTTGTGGCTCACGGGCTCTAGAGCGCAGGCTCAGTAGTTGTGGTACACGGGCTTAGTTGCTCCGCGGCATGTGCGATCTTCCCGGACCAGGGCTCAAACCCATGTCCTCTGCATTGGCAGGCGGATTCTTAACCACTGCACCACCAGGGAAGACCCTAAGGGTTTTCTTTATAAAGATAAAGCACGATTCCATTTACAGAAATTCAATTTCAATCCAACCTACCAAGAAAGTATATAACTCTAATAAAGCAAGGTAGGAAATGAACTCATTTCAGATCAAATTGTAACAGGTTCTATGAAGATATAGCAATACCCTAGGTAGAAAAATGAAATTACAATCTATTAGTGGAGATAAAGTTAACAGATTATAAATATGCACATACTTAGGCCTAACTGAATGCTAAGCAATCCTAGGGTAGAAGAACTAAAGAAGTAACGTCAAAGAATTTTATGATCTGCAACAATGATGGGTAAAATGACCAATAGTTTACATACCCATGAATGGGGAAAGGACACCAATTCTAACAAGCTAACCACTACCACCACCTCCAGTTCATCTTCTTGCTTTAGTTGCCACTCCCTTTCCTCTAGCCCTTAGTCATGCCTAGCTTCTTCTGCAGTTTCTACCATGCAACAATGAGATTCCAAACCAAAGCAGGAAAAGAAAGGACACATTGCAAACTTAAAGATCAAAGACCCAGAACAAAAGACAGAAAGCTTCAAAATTTAGTGATTTGTGCACCTTTAATCCTTGTCACAGGATAGTACAAGGATACGTAATGTACAACGTGAGAAATATAACTAACACTGTTGGGGTGATATATGAAAGCTGTTAAGAGAGTAAATCCTAAGAGTTCTCACCACAAGAAAAAAAAATTTTCTACTTCTTTAATTTTGTATCTATATGAGATGATGGATGTCCACTAATCTTATTGTGATAATCATTTCATGGTGTATGTAAGTCAAGTCATTATGCTGTACACATTAAACTTATACAGTGCTGTATGTCAACTATAGCTCCAGAAAACTGGCAGGAAAAAAAAAAGATAGTACAAACTCTCATATGCTCTCCATCTGGATTCAGCAATTGTTAACATTTATCATATTTGCTTTATTAATCTCATTCTCTATCTATCTATATATTGAACCATTTGAGAGCAAATTGAGATATCATGCTCCTTTACCCCTAAACACTTCAACGTGTATTTCCTAAGAAGAAGGACATTCTCTTATGTGACTGCAATAAAATTATCCAAATCAGGAAAATTAATACGATTACAATATTATTATCTAACGTATATTCTCTATTCAGATTTTGCCAATTGTCACAGTAATGTTCTTATTGCACTTATTCCTACTCCATGATCCAATCCAGGATCACCTATGTTTAGTTATCTTGTTGCTTTCGTCTCTTTTAATCTGGTAAAATTTCATAGCTTTTGTCTTTCATGACATTAACCTTTTTTAAGATGATGGGATAGTTACCTAGATTTGTCTACCTCAAATACAGGTTATGTATTTTTTGGTAGGAATACCACATTATGTTATGTCCTTTTTAAGATAACACATCAGGAGCTGTATAATATCCATTTCCCCCCATAACTCATGATGTCAATTTTGATCATTTGGTGTGGTGGTGTCCACCAAATTTCACTATTGTAAACCTTTTTATTTTGTAATTGATAGGTAATTTATGGGGATTATTTTGAGACTATGTAAATATTATATTCCACATCACACCTTTACTTTCTAGTTTTAGCATCTTTTGATGATTCTTGCCTAAATCAATTTTTTATTGAGATACAATTCACGTATTATAAAATTCACTATTTGAAAGTGTACAGCTCATTGGTTTTTAGTATATTCACAAAGTTGTGCACCAATCACCATTATCTAATTCCAGAACATTTCGTCACCCCAGAAAGAAACCTTTCACCCCTTAGCAGTCACTCCCCTTTCCTTTGCTCTTTCCAGCCCCTGGGAACCACTAATCTACTTTCTGTCTTGGTCGATTTGGCTATTTCAGACATTTCATATCAACGGATTCATACAATACGTGGTCCTTTGTGTCTGGCTTCTTTAATTGAACATGTATTCAGAGCTCATTCATATGGTAGTTTTAATCAATCCCTCATTCCTTTTTACCTAAATCAATTATTACTATGGTTCTTGAAAAATGATGATACTCTACATCATTCCATCGACACTTACTAGTTAACATAATTTTTATCTCCCTTTATCAGGAAAGCACTTTAAGAAAATTGCACGATGAAGTTCATTTTAGACAGGGTTCCCTTGCCCTCAAGTCGTTTCCAATCTTAGAAGAAAGGGCTTACAAAGACTATCTTTCTTCTCTGCTTCCCACTTGAACAAGCAGCAATGCGTCTCTCTCGTCTGTCATCCACGGGCTCCTCCCCCTTCTCCAGGTGCCCCTCCCCGGCGGCTCAAGAGGCGGAAGTGACGCAGAGGAAGTGTCCCTCTTCCCCTTGCTGTGGGAGGAAGGAATCAAACCCCCAAGATGGCGGCGGCGTCGGAGGAGCGGATGGCTGAGGAAGGAGGCGGTGGCCACGGCGACGGCGGCTCCCCTTCGGCCATCGGCTCTACCCAGCGACTGCCCCCACCTCCCCCGCCCCAGGCCCCGCAGCCGGGGTCCCAGGCTCCCCCGGCCCCGGCGCTGGCTCCGGACCAGCTGCCTCAAAACAACACGCTCGTGGCGCTGCCCATCGTAGCCATCGAAAACATCCTCAGCTTTATGTCCTACGACGAAATTAGCCAGCTCCGCCTGGTGAGGCCCCCACGGGACCCCCGCCGCCCTCTCCGCCGGGCCGAGGTTTGGGGAGGGCCCGAGAGGGAAAGAGCGTTCCCCGGGGAGGGAGCCCCTTGGGAGCCGCAGCCGGCGCCAGAGCACCGAGTGCGCCCCTCCCGCCCCAAAGTCTCTGTCGGGGCCGGTCCGCGGGTCTTGTCCGGATTTTGCCCTTGCTTTGGGGCTGGGGGCGACTGCGTGCGGGAACTTGGCCTTGGGGGGCTCCGTGCTCCCCACCCGGAAGCGGGGCCGCGGCCGGGGAGGCAGCGGGAGCTGGGCTTCCCACCTCCTCCCGACCTGAATGTGGACCCCGGAGGGGTCTCGCCACCTGCCTTTTGTATATCACCCTCCAGCCCCCGGCCGGAGTTAGGGGGCCAGCACTCCGAAGTAGGCGAGATGATCCCAGCCAGGTTTGGTTTGTCTGCGAGAATAACGTATTGTTACCCCGCCCCACCCCCGCTAAGTTTTTTTGTTGCAGAAAATAAAGTCGGATCGGTCGGTCCTCCCAAAAGCCGGTAGAGGTTTGGAGGAATTGGAACGTAGCCTCAAGCCCAGCGCCCTAGTTGACCAGTAAAGTAGAGCCCTGAGAAGTGACTATTCCGGCTTTGCCTCACCCCTGATACTTCCCACCCATAGTGAAGCAACTTGCCCCTTGAGAAGGTTTTTTTTCTTTCCTGCAGTTCGTTTTCTAACTAGTGATTTACGCCCACCCACCAGCTTTAGGAGAGGTTTTATACCTTAAAATCACAGTAGTTTAGTCCATGATTTATGAAAATAAATTGCCATTGGGATTTTCTTCATTCCAGAAGTTTCACTGAAGGTTTGATGAATATCTTAGTTCAGTCAGGTATTTTGCTTCCTTTCAGTGAATTTAAGTGGTAAGGAAATTGAAGGAGGTGGACATTTTGAAATGATTGCAGACCGATTCTGTGTGGAAGCTAAATCTGTGGTCGGGTTGTTTTTAAGAGGACAAAGACATATTGCTGAATGTGCTGTGTATAGCATTTTCTTAATAATCAATATGCCATATTTTAGGTGTACACTTCCAATCTAAAATTGATTATAATTGTATTTCTGAAAGTATACTTATTTTTTAAAGGAAGGTTGTAAATATTCATTCAAACTGGTGGACAGTTGTTGGTTTTTTTTCTTGTCAACACAGCACATTAACCATGCCAGTCTGCAGGATGGAAAATTCTTCATTTGAAAAGTGATATTTCAAAATGATTGTCCCTTAATTTCCAGGACATGTCATCCAGAATTTCTTGTAGAATCTTAAATATTCCTTCAGATTTTTATAAAGGATGATGTTTGATCAGAATTCATGGTATACATTCCTGGTGTCTGGAAATTGGGCATAGCATTTGATTGAATTGAGCCTTTCAGCCAGACAATGCCTTTGTAAAGCTTGGGATGTTCACAGTTCTGTTTTATAAGTGTTGAGGAAAACTGGGGGGGTTTGTTCATTTGTTGGTCATTTTATTTTTTAAAAAATTAAAAACGTTTTTAAAGGGGGGAAAACCAGCCTGTCCTAGGGGACAAAGTTAAAAACACACCCCACAATTTATTAGTAAATGACATCTCTTTCAAGTGAAGTATTCAGCTGCATTCTTCATTTTTAAGCAGTTTTCTATTCTAGTGTTTTAAAGATACAAATTTGTAGTTTCAAAGATTTTTTCCATAAGGAGTCCATTACCACCCCTCCACTAAGGAGTCCATTACCACCCCTCCACTCCTACCCCCCAAATAGATTCTGCTGACAGTTTTACATCTTAAAAGATGGGTTTTTTTCCTCTGCTTTAGTAATGGGGAACTATTTCTTATTCCTTTCTTAAGGTTAATGGATAATTCTTAGATTAAATGGATAATCTTTTGTGGGGATTTGGAAGTGTCTATGGTTGTAGATTCATTGGTTTGATGTCATAAGGTACAATTCAAGTAACATGAAAGATTCTTTCTTGCCACTAGATGTCAGCATTAATTTAATTACGATCATTTAATGAAATTGGCTGCCTAGAGATAGTGCTTGTTAGGTCCTTTACAGGCCTTTTCTCATTTAAGTGACCATTTATACCTAAATGCTGTTTGCCAGAAAATCAGTAGCAGTGTGTGTGCTGCTATCTGGCATACAAATTACATAGTTTCTTGAGTGGAGTTAGGTTGGATATAATTGGAAGAGAGTTATAATTGGAAGAGAGTGATATTAATTAAGAACAGAATTGGTTTCCGTAAAGTTAAATGTCAAAACTATTCAATGGTTGCTGAGCTAGTTTATTTATTTTTCAGGTGTTTCTTTTTTTCTTCCTTCCCAATTTACTTGCCTTATTAGGACCTCAGTCATAACTATTGTTAGCACCTAAATTAGAGGACAGGTGCTTGATCCATGTGCTTAACCACTCTATTTTCTTGAAAAGATTTGCTCTAAGTTAAAATGGCTAAAATAACATTTTTCAATTGCAGTTTAGTTGATAATTTGCTTCCTGTTGCCATGAATTATTGAAGTTTGACTCTCCAATTTAGTTATTTCCAAGGGACTGTCCAAATGCCTTATTAAATTGGATTTTGTTTTGTTTTTTCTGCCATTGACTGTTTGCTCCAAAAATGTACATGGAACTTGGAAATCCTGGTTACATAAAAATAACTCTTTAAATATTTAACTTCTCCAATATATTTAAAATTAATTGGATGAACACAACTTTTGAAATGACAAAACATGTACTTTGAGTTGTTCTGCCAATAAATCACACAAGTTTGCGCTGATGCAGCATTAGATTGTCACCTAGGCCTCCTTGGCAGGTATGAGTTTTTGAAACAAGTGGCACAGGTTAAGAAGTGAGGTCCTACAGCTAGTTACAGAGCAGATCAAAGCTAACTTTAAACGTATAACTTTGACTCATGAGTACAGTGTTCTCGCTCACTGAAAAAATGAGTATGGGAGGCTTTAAAAGTTGTCTTAGGGAATTCCCTGGTGGCCCAGTGGTTAGGACTCCCGCTTTCACAGGGGGTTGGGGTTCAATCCCTGGTCGGGGAACTGAGATCCTGGAAGCTGCGTGGCACAACCAAAAAAAGTTGTTTTAGAGAGATCCTATCATACCTTCTCCTCTGTGATTCTAGTGGAGCTCCTATAAAGTTAATGGAATCCTATTAGTGGTTCGGGACAAATTTGACTAAAAGTTAAATTCAGAAGTCCTGCTTATTATCTGGAATGAAATTTTCCAGTTGGTAACAAGGTACATAAATATATGCTTTTGTCCCAAGATATTTCTCTAAAGCACTGTATCTAGTTAAGTCTATTACCCATTTCTAGTTCCTTTCACATCTTTTCTTCAAATGTGTTTGAAAACTTCTGTTGTAGAGAGGGTTGATTGGTAGAAAATATGAAGGAAAATGGGAAACCATTACTTGTTTTTTTAAGTAGGCAAGCTGTCTTCCTCCTATCTCTTGCTCTATACCAGTAGTTCTCAAATTTTTTTGTCTCGGGACCCCTTTACACTCTTAAAAGTTATTGAGGACCCTAAGAGCTTACCTTTGAAAAGTCTAGAAAACACAAGAATACACAATGCATAATTCCCTTAGCTGTCATCACATGTCATGTTACCTCTAGAAAATTCTGCTGTATCTTGTGAGAGAATAAGCATGAAAATGGCAAATAACATCTTAGTATTATGAAAATAGTTTAGCTTCGCAAACTCTTGAAAGGATCTTGGGAATCCCAAGGGTCACATACTTTGAGGACCACTGCTCTGTATCGCTGTATTATAGAAAATACACTCTGCATTGCTGGGGGGTTTTTTTCCCCTACCATGTCATCATCAGGTTATTGATTTTATTAACAGGTACTTAAGTATAGGTAAGAAATTATAATATTTTGGGGACAGTTCACTCCTGCACAGTCTCAAAGCAAAGGTGTTCAATCAGTAACCCTGTCCACAGTATCATCATTGAGACAGAATGTAAACACCTTCCTTGAGCACACTTACAAAGCACTAGGACAACAAATGCATAGTAGTAAATACAAGAATGTTGAGGTTAATCAGGAGAGGCTTCCTCAAGATCATGAATTTTCATCCAGTCAGAGGTAGAAGAACATTCCCAGCAGAAAAAAGGCATGTAATTATCCTAATTGTTTTGCTCAGGCTAATATTAAAATAAATTTATATTTTCTTTCCAAGTGAATATTTAGGGAGGACACCCAGAGAATTTTTAATTTTGTAATTTTTTTTACCAGCAGACAATTGAGAATTAACTCTGTCTCTCTCTCTCTATAGTATTGTATCTTAAACAATCCATGCCAGGTAGATAGAATTTTTTTATAAAAGATTAAAGTATTCTTACGAAAGAGGGGGCAAGTTGTATCAATATTTTTAATAGGTAAGGGAAATTAAGAGGAGTTCACTGAAAAAAACAAATAGGCCTGGCTCATTCATCGTTCATCTTTTAAATGATTTTATCACCTGTCATTAACTGTTTGCCACATTTGCTTTATCTCTCTCACTTGTATGCTTATTCACCATTAGAAAGTAAGGTGCAAATATAATGACATTTACCCCTGAATACTTCTTCTATATAATCACAATATCATCACTTCCAAGGGATTTAATATTACATTTTATATTCAGATTTTTCAGTTGTCCTCAAAATATTTTTTTTTAGCTTGGAGGGGTTGGGGAGGTAGTTACGGTTCTTTAATCTAATAAAACATTAGACTCTTTAATCTAGAAAATTCCTCCCACTTTTTCACTGTTTTCATTCTTTCATGACTTTTTGAAGAATCCAGCCCAGATGGCTTGTCTAATGTTCTACACAGCAGATTTGTCTGATTGAGAGGATTATAGGAAGATCTTTGTCTAGCTCCATCTCTAAACTTTAGTAGTGTAGTAGGAACCCCCCACTAACGTCATTAAAAAAAAGAAGTCCTACTTTCTAGACTAGTGCCAACAGTTTCTATAGCAGTGGAGTATTATTTGAGACTCTAATCAGTTGAGAATAATTAGGATAATCATTTCGATCTGTATAACTACTGATCACTAAATTTAAAAAGATGCAAATCAGAAGACCTAGATTCTTTTTTTTTCCCCCCCACATAGCTTGGTTTTTATTGAGGTGCTGTCCTAGGCACTTCTCCAATCCTTCAAATCTTGTGCAGCCAATACAAAAAAAATGAGGAAACTGAGAGTAATCCATACTAGATTAAAGTCCATATTAGACTGATACATATATATGTATATATATAAACAATAAGTATCTATTTGCTAGAAGACCCTTATTCTTAATTTCATTTTTTGCCCCTGAGTAGCTGGATGACCTTGGACAAGTCATATAAATTCTTAAGGCCTCAGTTTTCTCACTGTTAAAAGAAAGGACGGGTTCTGGTGTCTACATCCCTTTCAGTTCAAGGGTCTAATAAGCAGCCTAATCTTTGATAATAGCTTGCTGTTATCAAATGAACTGTTCATTTGAAAACTGTAGAGCATGAAATGAGTACATAAAAATGTGATTCCATTACAGTATTTCCTTGATTCCAAAGTATAGTTTCATATTTTAACTTTTTTTATTTCCTCTATTTTTTTGGTCGCGCTGCATGGCATGCAGGATCTTAGTTCCCTAACCAGGGATAGAACCCAAGCCTCCCCACAGTGGACGTGCAGTGTCTTAACCACTGGACTGCCTGGGAAGTCCCCATTTTAACATTTTTGAAATGAGAATGCATCTTGATCAAATTGCATATATATTATTGTGGCAGTACTTTTTTTTTCTTCCAGAAGAGCTTTTATTAAATTGATAACATATCTTAAAGTCTTTACAGCGTCTTAAACAAAATTGAAGAAGCCCAGCATACTATATTGCAAGGCATCTAAGATATCTGAGAAAGAAATGCTGGCAATTATATTGTAATATATCATATACTGGAAGACCATTCCACTGTCAAATGTTAAAAGATGAAAAATGTACATCTTAGAATCAACTAAGATTTTATATTAGAGATTAGGTTTGACAGGAAAAGTGTGCATTTCATGGGTTTATGGCGTATGTGTCTTGCATTAAGAAGGGCCATAGTGGCACAACAAAAAAGATTTCTAAATAAACACAAGTGAAGAAAAATTTTTATTACTGAGCACTTAAGTTAGAAAATGATAAAAAGAATAAACATGGGGGCTTCCCTGGTGGCGCAGTGGTTGGGAATCTGCCTGCCAATGCAGGGGACAGGGGTTCGAGCCCTGGTCTGGGAGGATTCCACATGCCACGGAGCGGCTGGGCCCGTGAGCCACGGCTGCTGAGCCTGCGTGTCTGGAGCCTGTGCTCCGCAGCAGGAGAGGCCGCGATAGTGAGAGGCCTGTGCACCGCGATGAAGAGTGGCCCCCGCTTGTCACAGCTAGAGAGAGCCCTCGCACAGAAGCAAAGACCCAACACAGCAAAAATAGATAAATTAATTAATAAACTCCTACCCCCAACATTTAAAAAAAAAAAAAAGAATAAACATGGCATTTTAAATCTTGAAGTAATTAACAAAGAAAAAAACAAATCTGTTCTTCATACTAGAGCAGCAAATAACAGAGGGGCCAAGCTAAACGTCTTCATTGTAGACTGATTTGTTCCATTAGTTCCCTTTTGTTTTTATAGTATATATTTTCCTAATCTCTAAATACACTGATTGTTTTTGACATAGTCATCATCTTTGTATATCAGATTCTAGAATTTTATTTTTCTGTCTTGGATAAATTGCCAAATTGCTAGGATTTTTGTTTTGTTTTAATAACTGGAGAAATGAAATTTCTTCCCTTTAGCCTTGGGAAATAATTAAAATATCCCCAAATTTAGAGCTACACTTTAAATAAGATAATTTTGTTTTGCAAGTTAACATACATTGTCAGCAGTTAACATTAAACTGCTCACCTTGGGGAAAATTAGTGTATTGCTGTTTTTCGGAGGTCACTTTGCTTCCTTCTGAATCCTAAACAAAAGATAGATATACGCTCTATCGTGTCTTTGTTTTTATGCTATCGGTCAGTCAGTGCTTATCGAACATTTATGAATGGAAGAATACCGCATTAAATACTGTTATTTTCCTACAATATTGACTAATGCTTCAAATCTTTTTGGCTTTTGTGGTGCTCTTCTAGTTTGTCTGTCTTTGTGACCTCCTATTTTCTAATTTTTTTTTTTTTTAGTTGAAGTATAGTTGATTTACAGTATTCGTTTTAGGTGTATATTTTCTGATCTTTTTTTTTTACCAGCTTTTAGTTACAATGGTCAGTTGAGGCTCCATTTATAAGCCTTTATTTTCTTGTCTTTTACTTCATTTGGGATTCATCTGCAGTGGTTTCAGCTATCTTCATGTGAAATTTCCAGAACCACATCTTTAGTCTTAACATTACAGTTGCTTACAGAAAATGACCAGTCAGCTGTACCAATACTAGATCTCTCCCAAAATGGGTGATCTTTTTCCTTTTAAACTTACTTCTCATTACTGTCTGATTTTCCTGCTCAAAACATGAGAGATTTTATTCCTCTCAGCTTTGCCTACATATCTGATCTGTCTTCAGAAGTAGTTTGCTTGCTAATGGTTTATTCCTTCCAGGCTTTGTGCCTTTGTTCTGTCAGTATTAACTTGGCAGTCCTTGCTTGTCCTCTCTTCCTTTAAAGCCTAGTTCAAATCTTGTATCATGTGAAGTCCCTTGGTTGACCTTACCTGGTTATTTATTCATATTCTCATCCCCTGGTCAGTTGTATACTCATACTAGTCAGTACTCATTCCACTGCATTTCTAGATTATTAAGAGATACCTAAATTCTAGTATTTAGCTAGATTCAGTGCAGCAAAATTCTAGTATAATAAAATAATTTAGAAACTACCTTGGAAATTAGTACAGCAGTAATTGACCTTAATTTTTCACTTTGTAAATAAACTTTTTTTTTTCAGTTTTGAGATGTAATTGATATATAGCACTGTATAAGTTTAAGGTGTACAGAATAATGATTTGACTTTTAAAAAATTAGGAAATCATCACCACAGTGGGTTTAGCTCTAGTATTTAACTCAGAAATTATCAAAGAGGTTATAGAGTCCACAAATAGAAAAAGTATTTTTCTACAAAGTTGTGTTAGAGGGTGTCTCACATCAAGTAGTTTTAACAACGTTAACAACAATGCAGCCCCCAATTTTTATTCGTCAGAGGCACCACTTTCAAGTCTTTGGGTTGTTTGTCTTCTATTTGATAATATCTGTTGACTCCCTACTACGAAAGATGAGAATTTAGCCTGCTTTATTCCCCCTCATCACACACAAAAAGACATACTCTCTTTTCCTTCCTCCAGTAACATGATAAAATTTCTTTTTTTCCTCATATAAAGTTCAGTACCAGTGTTCATGGCAACGTGTTTACGCAGGATTAGGGCACTGGTTCTCATTTGTGGTCCAGGTTTACGAGAGGGGTTTCCAAGACCCTTTCAGGGAGTCTATACAATATAAAATATTTTCATTACTTTACTAATATATTATTTGCAATTTTCACTCTCATTCTTTAATGCAGAAGAAGCAGATATGAAAATTCACTTATTTCTGTTAAACTACAGATCAGAGATTTGTAAAAATGTAACACATTAAATATTTGTTTTAGAAACAGTTACTTATGTTAATACATATTGGGTTTATTTTTTTTTTCAGTAGACACTGAACAAATGTTTATAACTTACTAGTTAGAAATAGATTCCACCATATTTTAAAATATAATTTTTTAGAATTACTCTTGATATCAGTACTTAAACCTTATTATGTTTTCATTTACTTTGAAATGAAAAGAACTGTTTACCTTCATACGTTTCATTTGGCATACTGGGATTTAGGGAATAGCTAGTATTTAATATTAGAGTATCAAAACCTTCATTAGCTCAACCCAGTTTACCAGAATTTTTGTCCCTATAATCTCAGGAGAAAGCAAACTTGTATCAAAAGTTTCATCAGTATTTCATTTCAAGTATTTGTCAAGCATTTGTTTTTAGGTGCTATGAGAGATAGAAGCATAAGACAGCCCTTGCCTAATTGACTTAGCCTTGATGTAGATTTAGCTCAATAATATCTCAGTGTTGCACTTTCAGCAACACCTATACAGTGAGAATTAACGACCAGGTTGATCACTTTGAGTCACTGCAAAATACTCAGGAAACAAAGAACAAATGTATTTTGTGTAGTAGGTTTCATTAAGATAAAAAAGATACTGGGATATCTCAGAAATATAAGAACTAAGTATATGAAGCAAAGTTTTCAAATTAGTGGTAAGTTAAACAAAATTTATTTAACATAATTTTTATATAGCACTTTATAATTTACCAAGTGATTTAGTGTGTGTTATTTAATCCTAATGACATCCCTATATAGTAGATACTATCCATATTTTACAGATGTCTGATTCAGGCTTTCAAATAGAAGCTGACTTGCTCAAGGATGTATATTGGTTGGAGTCAAATTTAGGTGTTGTGACTTCAGATCCTGTACTTTTTTTTTTTTTTTGCGGTATGTGGGCCTCTCACTCTTGTGGCCTGTCCCATTGCGGAGCACAGGCTCCGGACGCGCAGGCTCAACGGCCATGGCTCACAGGCCTAGCCGCTCTGCAGCATGTGGGATCTTCCCGGACTGGGGCATGAACCCGTGTACCCTGCATTGGCAGGCGGACTCTCAACGACTGCGCCACCAGGGAAGCCCCAGATCCTGTACTTTTATTGTATAAAGACACCATGTTTTTAAAGGATTCAAAGTAGTTAAGTTTCTGCTGTACATGTTGAAATATTTTGGAGGATATGACAGTATCTAGTATAGGCTTTGGCCATCATAATCTGTCATACTTAACCCAAATCACTAGAAGAAATAATTAAAAACTCTCATTCTGGTTATAGATCATAAAAACTTTGTGAGCAGTTAGACTCAAGTTTGAATATGTTTTTGGCCAAAGGAGAACTTTCTTATTTCAAACTGTTAAAAACCTTCAAATATGTTGCTTTAATGATCATCAGGATTATAGTCTCTGACCATAAAAGCAGGGATACATCCAGAACATTCAACAAATACCTAAAGTAAGACTCAGCACTTCCACTGCAGGGGGCACGGGTTCAATCCCTGGTGAGGGAACCAAGATCCTGCAAGCCATGTCTCAGAGCCAAAAAAATTAAATATATATATATATATATATATATTTTAAGGAGTAAAGTATTCCTTGCCTACACATAATACTAATTTTTAAATGCAATATTGTAATTTACAATGAGGGATTCACCCACATATACTGAGTCAGAGATTCATATAGCAAACTGGGGAATAATACTGGCACAGAGAATTTTGAACCATCAGTTATGAGCCTAATTTAATTGTTACCAATTTGGTTTTTACTTTTTAAAATTCTTCTTTCTCATTCTCTCTTCCTATAGGTTTGTAAAAGAATGGACTTGGTCTGCCAGAGAATGTTGAATCAGGGATTTCTAAAAGTGGAGAGGTACCATAATCTATGTCAGAAACAAGTTAAAGCACAACTCCCAAGGTATGTTATGGTTAGCATTGGCAATAATTTACAATTGGGGATTTTGTTTGTTTCTTGATTTTTGTTTGTTTGTTTTTAATCTCACTAAGGGTTTACTTGGGTTAAATGGTTTCCAAATTTTTGTAGCAAAGGGTACACAGATCACAATAAATCATTTTACTATGGTTTGTTCAACTCTCACCATATCTGTTCAACATTTTGGCTCAAACTAGGGCATTTAGGCAAGAAAATGAAATAAAAAGCATCCAGATTGAAAAGGAAAAAGTAAAATTCTCTATTCACAGATGATATGATCTTGTATACACATGATGTTGTATATAAAATACATTAATTATTAGAGCTAGAAATGAGCTCAGCAGGGATCCTGGATACAAGATTAGTACACAAAAATCAATTGTATTGGGACTTCCCTGGTGGTCCAGCAGTTAAGTCTCCATGCTCCCAATGCAGAGGGCCCAGGTTCAATCCCTGGTCAGGGAACTAGATCCCACATGCTGCAACTAAAGAAAGATCCCGTGTCCCACAACTAAGACCCAGCACAGCCAAATAAATAAATAAATAAATAAATGTATGTATGTATAATCCTATGCACTAGCAATAAACAATCCAAAAATGAAGTTAAGACAATTCCATTTACAATAGCATCAAAAAGAATTAAAAAAACTTAGTAATGAATATAACCAAAAAAGTATAAAACTTGTATATTAAAAACCACAAAACACTGTTAAAAGAAATTAAAGAAGACTTAAATAAACGGAAAGGCATTCTGTGTTCCTGGATTGGAAGATTTCATATTAAGATGGTAATACTCCTCAAATTGATATATATATATTCAGTGCAACCCCTGTCAAAATCCTAGCAGTCTTTTTGCAGAAATTGACAGGCTTATCCTGTAATTCCCATAGAATTGCAAAAGGCGCAGAAATCAAAACAATCTTGAAACAGAGCAAAATTGGAAGACTACCATTTCCCAGTTTCAGAACTTACTACAAAGTTACAATAATCAAGAGTATGGTGCTGGCGTAAGGATAGACATATAGGGACTTCCCTGGTGGCACAGTGGTTACGAATCTGCCTGCTGCACCCTGGTCTGGGAGGATTCAAGTGCCACGGAGCAACTGAGCCTGTGTGATGCGGCTACTGGGCCTGCACTGTGGAGCCTGCGAGCCACAGCTGCTGAAGCCTATGAGCCTGGAGCCCGTGCTTCGCAGCAGGGGAAGCCACCGCAGTGGGAAGCCCGCACACCGCAGCAAGGAGTAGCCCTCACTCACTGCAACTGGAGAGGGCCTGTGCACAGCAATGAAGACCCAACGCAGCCAAAAATAAAACAAATAAATAAAAAAAATTTTTTAAAGGAATCTGCCTGCCAATGCAGGGGTCACAGTTTCGATCCATGGACTGGGAAGATCCCACGTGCTGCGGAGCAGCTAAACTCGTGTGCCACAACTACTGAAGCCCACGCGCCTAGAGCCCGTGCTCCACAACAAGAGAAGCCACCACAGTGAGAAGCCCGCGTATCTCAATGAAGAGTAGCCCCTGCTCGCCACAACTAGAGAAAGCCCACATGCAGCAACAAAGACCCAACGCAGCCAAAAGATAAATTAATTAATTTTAAAAGAAAGGATAGACATATAGATCAATGGAATAGAATTGAGAGTCCAGAAAATGAACCCTTAAATTTTTAGTCAATTGATTTTCAACAAGAATGCCAAGAAAATTCAATGATGAAGGATTAGTGTTTTCAACAAATAACACTGGGACAAAAGAATGAAGTTGGAAACCTTTCTCAAACCATATACAAAAATTAACTGAAAATGAATTACAGGCTTAAGTGTAAATGTCAGTGCTGTATTATAAAACCTTGAGAGGAAAACATAGTCATAAACCTTCATGAACTTGCATTAGGCAGTGGTTTTTTAGATACGACACCAAAAGCACAAGTAACAAAAGAAAAAAGTAGACAAACGAGAATTCATCAAAGTTTAAAATTTCTGTGCCTTGAAGGACACCATCCAGAAAATGAAAAGACAGCCTGCAGAATGGGAGAAGACATTTGCAGCTCATATATCTGTTAGAGGACTTATATCCAGATTGTATTAGAAACTCTTATAAGTCAACAATTAAAAGATAAATAACCCCAATTTGAAAGTGGGCAAAGGATTCGATAGAAATTTCTCCAAAGAGGACACACTAAAGGCCAAAAAGCCCACCAAAGATACTCAGCATCATTAGTCATCAGGGCATTGCAAATCAAAATAGTATGTGATACTGGTTTACACCCACTGGGATGGATGGCTAAAATTTAAAAAGACAAATGTTGGGAAGGAGGTGGACAAATTGGAATTTTCACATGTTACTGGTGAGATTATAAAATGGTGCAGCCACTTTACACAGTTTCTCAAGAAGTTAAACATAGAGTCACCAAATGACCCAGCAGTTTCACTTCTAAGTATATACTCAGGAGAAGTGAAAATATGTCTACACAAAAACTTGTACACACATATTCATAGCAGCATTATTCATCATAGCCAAAAAGTGGAAACAACCCAGAGGTCCATCAACAGATGAATGGATAATCAAAATAATGGTATGTCCATATAATAGAATATTATTCAGCAATAAAAAGGAATGAAGAACTACTGAGACGTGCTACAACATGGATGAACCTTGAAAACTATGCCAGCTGAAAGAAGATAGACACAGAACACCACATAATATTATGATTATGATTCCAGTTATCTGAAGTGTCCACAATAGGCAAATCCATAGAAACCGAAAGTAAATTAGTTCTTGCCAGGGGCTGGGTAATGGGAGTGATTGATAATGGTTACAGGCTTTATTTCTTTTTTTTAAAAAAAAATATCTTTATTGGAGTATAATTGCTTTACAATGTCTTGTTAGTTTCTGCTGTACAACAAAGTGAATCAGCTGTATGTATACATATATCCCCATATCCCCTCCCTCTTGTGTCTCCCTCCCACCCTCCCTCCCTATCCCACCCTCCCTCCCTATCCCACCCCTCTAGGTTGTCACAAAGCACCGAGCTGATCTCCCTGTGCTATGCAGCAGCTTCCCACTAGCCATCCATTTTACATTTGGTAGTGTATATATGTCGATGGTACTCTCTCCCTTCATCCCAGCTTCCCATTGGCTTTCTTTTTGTGATAATGAAAATGTTCTGAAATTGGATGGTGGTGATGGGAACACAACTGTGAATATAGTAAAAACTACTAAATTGTACCCTTTAAAAGTGAATTTTATTGTATGTGAATTATGTCTCAATAAAACTTTTTAAAAGTTTAAATGAGCTGATTTTGTGGGCAAAAATATATGGTTTCTTGTCTTTATGTCCATGTGTAATTCTTTCATTAATTTCTCTAATAGCCATTAGGCTTGACAAAGCCAAAGAACAAAACAAAAAAAAACTAATTTTTTTCAAATATTTTATCAGTGAGTATTGGATTAATCCTTGGCAAGGATTTCTAAACATAGTGATTCATTTATCATGACAGTTAAACAAATTATGACCCAATTGTAGATTTCTAAATTAAGGTGTAAATGTTAGACTTACATTAAGGCATTTTGTTTGGTTAACATTGTAGTCCACAGTACTTCTTTTGATGGTTGCCTTTTTTTTTCTTTTTTTTTTTTTGGTAGGAGAGAGTCAGAAAGGAGAAACCATTCATTAGCTCGTCATGCAGACATCCTCGCTGCTGTTGAAACAAGGCTGTCTCTCTTAAATATGACTTTCATGAAGTATGTGGACTCCAATCTCTGTTGCTTCATCCCAGGAAAGGTAAAATAGAATCCCTTACCTAGAACAGCTGGATTGCACTATGTAAACTTTAAATTATTATAAAGTTACAGAGTGATTTTTTAAATAATAGAATTATTTCTACTTCTTTGAATGCATTTCTATGAATGGCTTTGTTTAGCTTCTGTGCAATAACATACATATGTATCATTTATGTGATCTTTATATTTAAAATTATGATTTTGAAATACACTGTAGAAGTGCTACTATTCTTTAGAAAAGCTTTTTAAGGGTTCATACTCAAGAAAAAATTTTGCACTTTTACTTTTTGTTAAGATGCCAGAGATACAGCAATGAATAGGATAGGTATTGTCCCTGCCTTCAAGATTGTTATAATTTGGGGGAGGTGGAGTAGGAAAGACAAGCTGGTTTGGTTTTGTTTGAGAAATGTTTCATGAAGACAACTTACAAACTTCCAGATTTGACAAGAATAGATAATTACTGTGTAACAGTATACTCAGAGCTAAGTAATAGTGCTGTTTAACACAGAAATAAGTATATTGTGATATATTTATTGTTACTAAGTTAATAAAGATCCCAGCGTTCAACATGCTACTCATACCTTCACTAGTATCTTGCTTCTTGAATTGAGTGTAAATTCAGAATGAAATAATGTCTATATCTTTTTATGTCCAAGAGATGGAGGTAGAATTAAAGATCATTTTGCTACTTAGTTGATACTGGCAAAAGGTTCCCTTAACATGGTTGGAACTAATTAATAACTAGTAAAATTTGAATGTTCTCTTTTTGTTATTTCCATAGATAATTAACACTGGCAATATTTTTAATGTACTTTCTCCATTTTCAACTTTCTGTGACGTACGTTGGGAGCCAGAGGAGTCCTGTTTCTTTTGTTTGTTTGTTTTTGGTTTTGCGGTACGCGGGCCTCTCCCGTTGCGGAGCACAGGCTCCAGACGCGCAGGCTCAGTGGCCATGGCTCACGGGCCCAGCCGCTCCGTGGCACGTGGGATCTTCCCGGACCGGGGCACGAACCCGTGTCCCCTGCATCGGCAGGTGGACTCTCAACCACTGCGCCACCAGGGAAGGCCCCGGTCACTCTTTTATAGTACCGTGCAGAAGCATTGGTAGCTAATATGAGGGAAGTGCGCTATACGAAAGTATACTTTAAATAAGAAACAGGAGGGATTCCCTGGTGGCGCAGTGGTTGAGAGTCCACCTGCCGATGCAGGGGACACGGGTTCGTGCCCCGGTCCGGGAAGATCCCACGTGCCGCGGAGCGGCTGGGCCCGTGAGCCATGGCCACTGAGCCTGCGCGTCTGGAGCCTGTGCTCCGCAACGGGAGAGGCCCGCGTACCGCAAAACCAAAAACAAACAAACAAAAAATAACAAAAAAAATAAATAAATAAAAGGGACCGGTTAGAAACTTTAGATTCTGATTCTTATGCCAGATTTTATCCAGGTCTGATTCATAGGCCTTAACTCTTAGGTGTTCCTGGGATGTTCACTGAACTAGAATAGGTTGTCTCCTGTAGCCTTGTAGTTTTTATTGCATATCATAAGGTTATGAATAGTTAAGACACATCTCCAAGCTTCATAACCTTAGAGACAATTCAGTCAGTTGTTAACGAGAGTTGAGTAGTTTGCAGCGAAGTCCATATGGCCTGCAAAGCCAAAGATACTTTAGTACCTGACCTTTGCAGAAGTTGCCCATCTTTTGTTCTAATTTATCAGGATCATGTGATTAGAATGATATTTACTATCTATACAAATGAAGTTGAATCTAGTTGAGTCCTGCTGGTTTTTTGGAAACCACTTGTCTTTGCTTTTAATTCTAGTACCAACTGAGGTGGTGGTAGCAGTGGAGAATGTCTTCAGCTTTCAAGCTGATGTGTATCACCCTGGGCATTTGCTCTGGACAGCTCCTTAACTGAGACCTTTACCTTGCCTGCAGTGGAAAAGTCTTCCATTTTTCCTTCATAGTACCCATTTCTTCCAAAGATCTTATCCTGATTTATTTTTCTCCTACAAATCTGAACTTGACTGGAAAAACAACCCCCCGAAAACAAATAATTTTTGTTTTTATTATCACCTTGGCTTCTTCTCTTTCTTACAAGTGCCATCTATATAGCTTATACCTTGCCTAAAACAACACTGTATACTCAGATTATTACTTTTTATTTTTATGTAGCTGGTACTTTTTAGCTTAGACTAAATCTAAACTGCTGACTTACACAGTTTGCAGTATTTGGGTTGTTTTATGATTGTTCCTTTTTGAATTTCTCATCCTTAAACTTTCACATTCTGTCTTCAGAACATAAGGATGTGGCATTAATTTTCTCATCCTTAAGTGAAGACATTCTATAAAATAATTTTCTTTCAGTTTAGCATATAATCTTGATTTGGTGTGTGATTTTTGTGGTAGTTTGTTCTTGGTTTTCCCAGGATCTTGCTCCCGGGTTATACTTAAAAGTTCAGGTGCTCTTATACTTTGTAAGAGAACTCTTTTCGTGGTTTTGTATAGAATATATCCATTTTGTTAAAATTCAGGTCTCCAGTAGGGATTTCATCTCATAAATTACTTTTCACAAGTTACTTAAGTGAATCTGGGTAATATGCACATTAGTTTAAATTAGACTGCCTGATATGTAACAGAATTTTGGACCTTTAACAGTTGGGAAAATTTTTTTCTTTTAATTATTCTCTGAAAGAACAGTTGAGTTTGTTCATAAAATTAAATGGCAGGATGAAGATAGAAGATTAAGTATATGTTTACCTCTTAATTTCTCCCAGAACTCTAGTCAGTGGAGTGGAGTAAATGATCTAATTTTTAAAAGGAAAAAAGATAAAGACCCGTGAAAATGAGGTCAGAAAGTAGACAGTAGCAACAGAATTTTGGAAGCTGGAGAGTAGATGAATAAATGGTAACTGACTTAGCAGAACTGAGAAAGTTAATTCCTAAACTGGGAGTGGGGGAAGCTGGGAGGCAACCCAGTATGCACAACTGAACCTCTAGAAAATTCTAGGTCGAAAGCTCCAAGCATTTCTGAAAATGGGGCTAAAACAGGAAGGTTGGTTGAGAATCTATATTTAAGAATGATTTAAACCTATAGGTCCCTTCTCCAGCTCTAAACAAGCTAGATCATTACCCTTCTACTCAGTGAAAACCTAAGGCTTATTCACTGGAGGGGTTTAAAATGGAGTCTCTTGACAAGGAAAGCATACTAATAGCAAGGGCATTAAAAGAAAATCTATCTAAAGATTAGCTGGGAGTTTGCCACTATGGCTATGGCAGGGATCAGCAAACTTTTTCTGTAAAAGGCCAGATAATAAATATTTTTGGCTTTGTGAACCACATGGTCTGTGTCATGAATACTCAACTCTGAGAAACAGCCGTGATTCTACAACATGTGGTAAATGAATGGGTGTGTGCTTGTGTTCCAGTAAAAACCCTATTTACAAAAATAGGCACAGGTCAATTAGGGCCATAGTTGCAGACTCTGACCACTACATTGATGTTGCATTCATCTTTTCTCAGAACTAGAGTTTAGATTCTTAGCTTATTCCTGTATACATTTCTCAAATTTTCTGTCTGACATATAGAAGTCAAACTTTTTATAGTAAGCTCTTGGTCAATATCAGCAGTTCACACATACTGAAAAACGCATGTGAGCAGAGGCCAGCTGACCATTCTGGGAGATATAATAATGAGAAAAGACATGAATAATTTCTTCTCTTCACCATTACTAACAGCCCCAGTAACCCTTTCGTGCTTATTGAAACACAAAAGTCAGTGTTTTTATAGTGTAAATGATTATGTAAGATCATGAAGCTAGATTTCCCTGAACAAACATAAAATCTACATATTATGTATTATTGGTTTGTTTTTAACGTTTTTGATGAAGAATAACTGGTGGTGGTCACTTTCTTTATTCCTTTTTTGGGGGGTAACTTTTTGTTTTGATGCATTTTCACATTTACACAAAAATTGCAAAAATATTACAAGGAATTCCTATGTATCTTTTATCCAGGTCAGCAATTATTTACCTTTTGTCTCATTTGCTTTTATTCTCTCTATATACATATTTTATTTTTTTCTGAACCATTTGAAGATGAGTTGGAGCTACTGTGACCCTATATTCTTAAATATTTCAATGTATTCCCTAAAAACTAGGACATTTTGTTACTTAACCATAGTACAGATATCAAACTCAGGAAATTTAACATTGATCCAATACACTTAACTAATCAGTGATCTGTATTTAAATTTCATTTCTTATCCCAATAATAGTTTTCCTAGCTATTCTTTTTTTTTTTCTTTTGGCTGCGTTGGGTCTTCGTTGGTGTGCGTGGGCTTTCTCTAGTTGTGGCGAGCGGGAGCTACTCTTGGTTGCGGTGGGCAGGCTTCTCGTTGCGGTGGCTTCTCTTGTTGCGGAGCACAGGCTCTAGGCACGCGGGCTTCAGTAGCTGCAGCACGCAGACTCAGTAGTTGTGGCTCGTGAGCTCAGTAGTTGTGGCTCATGGGCTCTAGAGCACAGGCTCAGTAGTTGTGGCACACGGGCTTAGTTGCTCCGTGGCATGTGGGATCTTCCCGGACCAGGGATCAAACCTGTGTCCCCTGCATTGGCAGGCAGATTCCCAACCACTGCACCACCACGGAAGTCCCCCTAACTATTCTTATTTCTGAGTCCAGAATTCAGTCTAGGATTACACATGGACTTGTTAATCCTCTTTAATGTGAAATAATTCCCTACTCTTTGTGTTTCTTGAGCTTCACATTTTTGAAGGTCATAGGTCAGTTATTTTGAGGAATAAATATCCTTCAATTTGAGTTTACCTAATGTTTCCAGAATATTGTATTTTTGTTTCTCTTAAAATTGGTTTTAATGTGAAGACATTCTTAAAAATATCTATTACTTGGAAGCATTTCCTCCTTTCACTATGCTGGTCCCCAAGTAAATATATACAGTCCACAAACCTTTAAAATGAAAAAAGAAGAATCAATCTATTCTCATTGATTTTTTTTTTTTTTTAGGTCCCTGCTCTTATCCCCCTATACCCCACCTTTCCCACCATCTTGGCTAACTAGGAGTTCTGATCAGCTTTTTGTGTGCTCCATTCTTAAGTATAAGCAAGGAGTAGAGAATTGCCAGACTAATATGAAACACAGAATGAAACAAATGGGGAAAAATACACCTTTGAGAAAGCAATACAAGGATATGAAACTTAAAGAAACTGTGACTAATAGTCTAAGAGAAATAAGAAAATAAATAGTCAAACACATGCCATATAAAGAAATATTTACAAATATGGAAGAAACAATTTTAAGTAAAAGGGGCAGAAAGGAAAATTAAGGAAATCTCAAGTGGAACAAAAAGACAGAAAATGAGAACATATGAGGTTCAGTATTTTAATAGGAGCTTTGTTTGCTAAACAGTAGATTAAACAAGATAGAAATTTTCTCATCTACAGTAGTAGAAATACTTAAATGATATTCATAGTATGTCATTTATTACTGTGCCAATTTAAACATAAGCATGATATAGTAAACTGCGTGTGTTAGAAATATAGCTGTTCACATTTGGTTTCTTACCATACTTTTTTAAAACTTAAAAATATTTTCGTAACTATTATTTTATTATCTCAAACTTGGGTAGGATTCGGCATGTGGCATATTATTTGAAAGGTGTACAAAGAGCCATTAAAGAGTTTAGGTGACGTGCCTAAAACCTGTGATCTTTACGCTGGACACAAGACTCACACATTACATTCTTGTTGCTAAAGTAATTTTCAGAAAGTGATTAAACCTACTCAGAAATTGATATGTTTTAAAAATCAGGTAAATACTATGCTTTCTTAATATGTGCCTCTAAAGCCATTGTAGCCACTGATGACTCTGAATGCTAGAAGCAGTTTGGTTCTAACATGCTGTGTCCTTTTTCCCCTCATGTTGTCCTTTGCTTATAACTTTTGGACAGAGGAAAGAAATTTTTTTTTTTTTTTTTTTTGCAGTACGCGGACCTCTCACTGCTGGGGCCTCTCACTGCTGGGGCCTCTCCCGTTGTGGAGCACAGGCTCCGGACGTGCAGGCTCAGCGGCCATGGCTCACGGGCCCAGCCGCTCCGCGGCATGTGGGATCCTCCCGGACTGGGGCACGAACCCACGTCCCCTGCATTAGCAGGTGGACCCTCAACCACTGCGCCACCAGGGAAGCCCCAGAAAATATTTTTAATTTTATTGAAAACATGGATGAGTCCATTTAACTAAATAACCTCTATATAGTAAGCTTTGAAAACATTGTTTCCTAATGGAAGACTTGAACAAATGGAAAGAGATACCTTGCTTTCACACTATATTTAGAAGGCTGAATACAGTAAAGATAAGATTATTTCACAAATTGGTTTACAGATGTGATTTAGTATTAGTAATCCCTATGGGATAGTTTGATATGAAGTTAATTCTGAAGAATCAGGTCACGGAAGAGGATTCACTGCATAATAAATTTCTTTTAAAAACCTAGAATAAAGGCATGGTACGTAGTAGCACTACATACATGTTGATTTCCTATGCTGTCACCTGTCCATCCACATCATCCATCTCCTCAGTCCACTCCTCCTTTAGTCATGCCCAGACTTCTCTTCCCCATTGAAATTCTGCTTATTTCTCATGGCCAGGTCCTTCATTAGGCCTGCTCAGTTCTCTCAAACAGATCTTATTTCTCTCTACTTTCTTTTTCACACAGCACTTTTCTTGTACATTGAATTTACTCAGTTTGAGCTAGCCTTTCGTGTGTATGGGTCTTTCACTAAGTCATCTTGCATTGGATAATATGTATGTTTTATTCATGCTTGAATCATTATAACAGTCATTTCTAGTCTAGTTCAAATATACTGTAAATATTCTTCTGTCTACCAGTATTTATGTACATAAACATAATATAAATAGACCCATTAATAAAGCTGTGGATAAATACTCTTTCAAATATTATGTATTTTAAAAAAATTCCTCTCAATAAAAATTCTGTTAACTGTGACCTTTATATTCAAAATCCAGCCTCTAAAAATCATATTCTTGTATTGACTTTACCCCTGTGGCTTGCCCCTAAACAGTTTTATTTAGATGTGTCAATATTAAGCAATTTATGATATTTGACCGTCTTTATCACTCATTTAACAGACGTTTATTGAGTATCTGCTCTGTGCCAGACACTGCTAGACTGTGGGGATCTGACAGTGAAACTAGGCATGGTCTCTTTAATTGAGCTTACTATATTATAGGAAGACAGACATTTACAGAAAAATGTAGTACTTAAAACTTGTAATGTGTATTCTGAAGGTAAAATAAAGGATTTGATGAAGATGTTAACATGATTTAAACTGAAAGAGGGTTCAGAAAAGACTGCTTACTCTGAGAAAGTGTTACTGAGACCTCAAAGGATGAGTAAGAAATTTGGGGCTAGAGAAGGTAGGGGAGATATGCAGGGAGAACATTCCAGAAAAGAGATCATAATGTGCAAAAACCCTGAGCAAAAAAGAGAGAGAGGGTTTGATGTAGTTCGAAGAGCTCATGGTTACTTTGTACCTGGAGCTGGAGTATACGGGCGTTGAGGCCAGCATAAAATGATACTGGAGCGTCGCAGTAGTGATTTATAACACACGTGTAAACGCCGATGAACACAGAGCTACTGTGGGTCAGTTAATATCCTAGCACTAGTACATAGACTCTCCGTCAATATGAAGGACCTTGAAAAAAATACTCTATTACTACTTTAGCTTATATATTTTGTAATTAACAATTTTGTAATCATATATAAATATTAGGTTGTTTTTTTTTCAAAGCATTGAGCTTATGCTAGCTTCCATAAATTTTTACTGTTTGGAGATACAGATATAGTTTGCATGTTTCTAACCCTTGAACTTAAACAAGCCAAACTGTCTCAGACCTTGAAGCCATTGCCATTGTTATTCCTGCTTAAATGCTTTTCTTCCCAGATCTTCCAGTTCCTCATCATCATTCAGTTTTACCTTAAATATGTCAAAGAAGCCTCTCCTGACCAGTAAATGCTTACAGGTTAGGATCTGTTCGCATAATTAAATTGTAAGCCCAAGAGAAAGTACTGTTTTCTTCATTTCTTTTTTTTTTTGAATATACGTTAATAGTTCCTAACATGGTAGTCAGTAAGTTTTTATTGAAAAAAAATGTTATTTTCTTCTGGAATGAGTTCATAATCTAGTAGTAATGCCAAAAATAATTGTATCACTTAACCGCTAGTGCCTCAGGATTCTGCCTTTGACTGTCCTATTCTTTATCTTCTCCCTTAGCAATGTCAGTCCCTGTTATGCCATTGGCTACTGAGGCCTCTTCATCATTTGGAGTTTCTCTCCTGATCTCCTAACCTGTATCTCCAGATATGCCTGCCTGTCTAGTATCACCTGCATGGCCCATGTAATTCAAAACTAGCATATCTCCTATCTTATTACATTTGCCTACATATACACCACCTTAGGCCAAGCCAATTCCTAGTCATCTCTCCAGGCCCACTGACATGGCCTCTGCTGTGAAGTCTTCTCTGATTTATGATAAAGACACATCCTAACAGTTTAATTTTGCTGACATTTATTTAGCACACATGATGCTAGACTGACAAGGATCATCTCATTGCCCTGAGAGTCTAGAACGTGTTAAGGACTGTAATTTGTCCTGGTACTATTCTGCAAGATTTTATGTTTCTCTAGCAGTACTCAGCAGTCTGAATAAAGGAGAAGAAAAGGCCAGTTATAAATAAGATTGTTCCGTAGTTGGGTACTGGCTAGGTAAATGCAGCAGTGGAAATGAGTGGGATTCAAGGTGGTTTGAGATACTTTGGTGACAGAATGGTTTGGCTGATTAACCCACGAGTCTTGTGAGGTGAAGACCCATTGGAACAGATATCATCCAGACTGGAGATCTTCAGAGATGTACATTATTATCTTCAGGTCTACGCTGAAGCCATAGGAGAAAGTAAGGCTGACCTCACAGGGATTAAAGCTGAGGGCAGAATGCCCAAGGAAGGTTCAGTTACCATTCCAGCAAGAGAATTAGGAATCAGGATTGTCAGCTTTCTTCTCCATGTATGTATGCCTTGTGTTTCCCCATTGCAATTATTATTAAAATGAAAAAGGATCTCTTGCTACCCTTTGGCGATAACAAGAAAGTGGGCTGTGAGGAGACTTCATTCCAATCCACAGCAAGTCTAAGAGAAACAAAACTTCAAGGATAGAGCAAATAGTGGCGGTGTGAAAGAGAGAAGGAAATCAGGCTGAGTCCCTGGGGCTTTGGGAAACAGATTCAGACTAGAGTGAAGTAGGTTCAGAGGATTAGTAGAATATGGGTTTGGGTAATTCCCCCACCCCGACCCCTACTTGCATACAAGATCTAATCTCTTAGTTTAGTCTTCTAGTTTCTTTTGCAATTTGTATATCCCTCTTTACGTCACTTCTTTACACATCCCTCTCCCCAGTTACACTGATTTCCTTCAGGGCAGGAGCTGTATTTTAATCATCCTGATTCCGTAGCACCAGTACAGTACAGAAAAGATGCTTAAATAAATATAAATATGAAATGTATAAAGTATTATAACAAGCCCAAAGCCATGTGTTACAGATGGTAATGTTATCAGTGGTCAGTATATCAGTTAAGTCACCTGTAGGTCTTTATAGGAATTGCAAAACAAGCAGTCACTTTGCTCCCTGTTTAGCTGTTTTCTTTAAAAAAAAATAAATCTCAAGTGCTAATGAGAGCTCATTATTTTAGGTGATTGATGAGATTTATCGTGTGTTGAGATATGTCAATTCTACCAGAGCCCCTCAGCGAGCTCATGAAGTACTTCAAGAGTTAAGGGATATTTCCTCCATGGCAATGGAATACTTTGATGAAAAGATTGTTCCAATTCTAAAGAGGAAATTACCAGGATCAGATGTATCTGGAAGACTCATGGGCTCTCCTCCAGGTATCTTTTGTTTATAATACGTTCAGTTTATAATAATGTTCATATTATTATAATGTACATAGATTTGTAACTTGCATTTTCCCGCCACCACTTAACTGTGTATCTTGAACTTTTCTGGGTCTGTAACTGTATCTGCAACATAATTTTTAATGACAGATTGGGCTACAGACCATAATTTATGTAGCTGATCCGCTGCTGTTAGGCACATTTGTTTCCAGATTTTCAGTATTTGAACTACACTCTGAAGAACAATCTTGCGGCTAAATCTTTGTACATATCCACAACTTTTAACTTGGCTTAAATTTATCAGAGCAAATTGCTGAGTGAAAAGCTATGTATATGTGAATGGTTTTTGATGTTTCTGACTAGTTAGTATTCGTTATCCTGTAACAGAATCAAATATACCAGACAAAACCCAAAAAATTCTTCATGGAAATAACCAGTTAATTATTTCAGCCCCTGGAGTATCTGGCTGCTACTTTAGAAGACAGGGTGCATAAGGCTGTTTTGAACATTGTCGGATCCTAGAGATTTGTGTCCTTATCTACTGAAAGAATGAATTGTTCAATATCTTCAACTCTTGCAACTATTTTAAATCTGGGAACAAATTTTTAGAAAAATATTTTGTTCAGATCAGTTAGCTCCCTGGAGTACTCGGTGGGGTAACTGAGTGGCTGTCTGTAATTTAATAATAAAGCTTACAGCATCTCAGCATTAACACATCTGTTATTTACTGAGTACCTGTTATGCGCACAGCACTGTACTGTGTCCTGTGGGGACTAAAATGAAGTATAATACATGGTGTCTTCTCTCAAGAATCTTCTTATTTCAGAAGGTAAGACATATCCAGACTCAAATTATCGTAGGCAAGAGAAATAGTTTAAAGGAGTGTCCATTTAAATGTCAAATGAGTAGCAGAGAGAATCTTAAGGAAGATAAAATCATTGTTGGCTGGTCTGATTGAGACTTCACAAGAGGTGAGAATTGATCTGAGCCTTGTTAGTTGGCTAAAGGGAAGCAGAGAGAGAAGGAAGAATGCATCAGCTAAGGAAAATATTCTGAGTATTTAAATGTATAAGGAGAAAATTAGCAAGATGGGTTTTAGGGTGTGGATGGATCCATCTGGTCCTTTTAGAAAAGCTTCAGGAGATAGGGTTTTTAAAAAGTAGGTTATTAGTTTAAAATGGTGATTTTTGTGCCCATGTTACATTCTATTATTACTAAAACAGAATAATTCCAAAGCCTTCCTACACCATGTCAGAAGTTCTTCCTGATCATCACATGTGATGTAACCCACTTTTTGATGGTGTCCCTGTTGTTTGGCTAATGTTGAAGCCTTCGCATATAACTAAGTGCAGAGAGGATTTGCGAACATGATAGGTCTGTACTTCTAACTCAGATGTTTTATGTTTGCTTGTGTGAAATAATTCTACTCTACTTTTACTATTTATACTTTCTTACTAGGTCCTAAAAATGCTTTATAATATTTTAAATCCAAGTTTATGCCATTAAATGCCCATCTCCATTTGCTTGCATTCCACATATTGCCACATGAACATGAGAATCAGAATTCAAACTCATTTATAGTTAAGACAAGGTGTCTGATTAATCCATTAGATCAAGTAGATTGCAAAGAAGAAATTATCAGAAGTGATTTTATAAAGGATATTTCTATTTTTGAGTAAGTTTAATTAATGAGGTATTACTGGTAGTGAGGCATTTTAAGTGATTGACCATTTTAAACTATTTCTCCACAGTTCCAGGACCTTCTGCAGCCCTGACAACAATGCAACTCTTCTCTAAGCAAAACCCTTCAAGACAAGAGGTTACCAAACTCCAGCAGCAGGTTAAGACAAATGGTGCTGGGGTGACTGTTCTCAGGCGTGAAATTTCTGAGCTTCGCACCAAAGTGCAAGAACAGCAGAAACAGCTTCAAGACCAGGACCAGAAACTGCTAGAGCAGACCCAGATCATAGGTGAACAGAACGCACGGTTGGCAGAGCTGGAACGCAAACTGCGAGAAGTAATGGAAAGTGCAGTAGGAGACTCCTCAGGGTCTGGGCAGAATGAAGAGTCTCCTCGGAAACGCAAAAAGGCCGCAGAAGCCATAGACTCTCTTAGGAAATCTAAACGTCTCCGGAATAGAAAGTAAACCAGAATGTGCTTCTAGCTCCAGAGGAAGCCCTGACTTCGTAGCTTGAGCAGTTCTGCATATCAGGACACTGTGAGCAACATGGTGTCCCTTAGCTCTAGGCTTTCAGAACACAGCGTAAACTTGAACTCTCATGGTTGGGACAGTCTTTTCCCGCTTCTCCTCGTTGAACTGATGCGCAGAATCCTTTTATTTTGCAATAGATTTGTACTAACCAGACCTATCCTATCATGTTTTGAGAAGTTAACTTTATTTCTGTGCAGATAATGTTTAAAGCAAGTTTATCTGTTTCTGCATATATGCACATTACATAAGGATCTTAAACCAGTCTTGACAGACTAGAAGTTAAGTTTAATACATAAAATGTCCTGTTCACTTGAAAGAAAAGACCTACTTTTTAAATGGACAGTATCTTGTTTTTTAAAAAAAAAATTGACTTTTTGTTATAAGTGACCTTTGTCTGGAATGTCTGAAAAGTAGTAAATGCTTTTTGGTATTGAAGTAATGGGTAACTAAAACGGACTTCCATAGTATTGGCTGTAGAAGGGGCCTCTACAGTATTGACTATATATTTTTATAAACTACTGGCAAGGGACTTACCCAGTTGTTATATACATGTTTTCGGTTCTCTTTTGGGGCCATGTCCTACATTTGCATGGATGGATGCATGCACTGCCTAGTCAACTCACTTACAAAGCTCTTGCACTGGTATTGATCTTGAGCCTCTACACTTCTCCACTTTTTAGAGCAGCGTCTTAGTTCATTTAAGCGCTTAACATCTTCCACCACAACAGCTTGCCTCTGGGGGCGGGGTGGTATTTGTATGTCCATTTGTCCTCCAGTTTTACAAGAATAAGAGAGTATTAGAGCCCATTGCTTTATCTGTTCTCTGCAGGGTTCAGGTACACTGGCTGAGGCAGAACCCCAAATTCTTTACATTGATGTCAGACTTCTGGCAACTAGTACTCTTCCTTACTCACCGCTGTGTGTGCTCATTGATCAAATGTGGTCATGACCAGTGGTGTGAGTAGGAAACCCAACCTGTTGGATGCAGTTTTGCCACTGAAAGAAAGTTCACTGAAGAAAATTATACTATGAAAAAGCATTTTGATCGTTTCATTTCTGGGGAATGACCTGAGGGAAGCTTTTTAATATTAATTTCAAGCTTTCCTTATCCTGCAACTTTAAACAAAAGCTTTAATTTCGTTTGCACTCCTGTTTTGAGCTTGTAACTGGAAAAGCATGTCTTGCACTGTTCAACCTTCTAAGTGGTCACTTTAACAACCTCCAAATTGTGTACAGTGGTTATTTTCCCCACTTGTTTATTTTTGAAACAGTCAACTATTACTGTCCTAGTTTTATTTTAATGTACTAAATTATGTAGTCATTATTTGCCTGTTAAGTTCTTTTAAACAACTGTTGCCTTGGGCTTCAGTTATTTAAGGTAAACTTAGGTGTAGTATAGAATACTATCCCTTTCCAGGTGGGAGTTTAACACCTGTATAAAACCTAAGGTTTTGGTAAGTACCTTAGTTGAATAAAAGCACAAGGTCACTACCTTTTTTTATCTGTCCAACATGACTTGGTTATGCATCCTTGAGATTAACCTCACCAAATGAAACGTTTTCTTATCAGTTTTTAACATTGTCCTTACATAATATTGTCCTTAGATTTTGATCAATTCTTTGTCTAACTTTGAAACTCCATTTACAATGTAGTATGTTTTCAATGAAAAACCATAAAATAACATCCAAGTGTTTTCATGGTTTGTTGGGAAGTAATTTTAAAATAAACAATTTCCAAAAAACATTTGTCAGCCAAGGTCATCCATAAAAGTCCCTGTCTGGAACTCATTTTCTCAGCAGGTCTCATTTGTTTAATCATAGGATTTAGCCATATTGTCACAACTTCGGAGGAGGCCTATTGGAATACTCATGGCCTTTAATAGTCTGCTTTCCTGGCAATAGGAAGACTTTTAAGTAACAGAGTACATGTTTACAGGCTTACAAAGGGATATAACCTCAGATGATCTTTTTAATAGTTGTTAATGAATTATTTAAAGTTCCCTGGGTCTCTTTTTAAACTACATCTGGACACCCTAAATGTATCTACAGTCTCAGTTAACATGAGTATTTGGCTTCCATAATAAGCACTCACTATTAAAAGATAGATTTTCTGTTTCAAAATCCAAATTTCTACAGTATACACTTGTAGTCATCTGCCCATAAGGTTAATGAGTTGCACTTGTTAATGCATGAATGTGGCATAACAGTAGGAGATAAAGCACTACAGTTTGTTTTAAGTCTTAAATCTTAACTAGCTAAAACATGTTAGGATGTTGCCTTGGCCCATTTGATAGCTGTTACACTTGCCTTTGGGTAGTATAATGGTATTTAAGTTTCAACAGATCACAAAATATTTCCTTCACCGAAAACTGCCATATGTTACAGGAAAATTGTAAATTAGCCTCCCAAGAGAGAAACCATCCTGCCCTGGGTTATAGGTCGGTAATTTAAATGCTGTATGTTAATATTGTGTTGTCCTAGAACATTTTATAAAGTATTCCTGTCATCTTCCTTGGCTGTCTTTCAGAGGAGACTTCTCTAGTAAGTCGTCCCACTTACGAATTGATTATGGTGCAATACTACAAACAGGTACCATGTGGAAGGGCCTATGGAAGAAATGGAGAGGACTGCCTCCTCGCCCCCAACATGATTCTCAGCTTATCTCCCATGTGGACTTGGCTTGGTTTTCACATATTCTGAATTATGTATTATTTTAGAACATGAGGATATAGAACCTGGTTTTTGTTTGTTTGTTTGTTTTGAGCTCCTCTTGATGTACAGAGCCTGGAAATAATGGGGCAAACACAAATGTAATCAGAGTAATCATACTGTTTTAAAAACTTGGGGTGCCATCAGGTCTAAAGCCACTGGCTTTGGAAGCAACTTTTCTTTTGTAAAATGTGTTTTTGGAGTACTGAACTTTACAGGGGCTTGCCTTAATCTCTATTTAGTAGTTTCAAATGTAGGCGCTATTATTCTACTTGTTAAAATGTTAAAATATTCTATGTAGCCCCTAAGGTGGGTAGAACAGAGTATAAGTAATGCCTAAATAAATAAGCTAAAAGGTGTCACTACAGCTGGATTTTTGAGCGAAAATGGACATATGAACATAGGCTATGTGTAATAAAAATAATGGCACCTTAAGATTGCACTATTTTATGCATTATTTTATATGCCATTTCATAGCCTGCACTTTAATCTCCAAAGAAACAATGTATGATGTCCCAGTTCCTTATTACTAACAAACTTTTTCCTAAGACAGGGCACTTAATTCTATTTTACTATACTGAAATAGTTTCTTGGAGGTAGATTCCTCTTTTGAGTTCTCTATTTCCTTAGCCATAATATTTTCTAGGATCTAGGAACTCCCTATCTTGTCTATTTCCAACAGTATATAATTTTAATTTAATGTAATGTAATATCTCATACTTGGTCATCAGCACATTCTTATATCCTGCTCTAGCAAAATGAGTACCATTTTTTAACACTTACCAAACCTTCTAAAAATAATGATATGCTGTAAGTAAGATCTGAAGCCAGGGATAAAGGCATTCTCAAAGGAAATGCCATGTATGATGCAGTCTCTTGGAAATGGCTGTTTCTAGTGTAAAATACAATTTGATAGGCTATTCAATGATTTGACTTGGGATCGGAATTCCTTTAACTAGTCCTCAAAAAGTTAATGAGTAAAGAACTACTTTAAAATAACAAACTTCTATAGCCTGCCATCTGAGGTGAATTATTTTCAAGAAATCCTATATAATCTACAAAATGAAATTAGCAATTAGTTGACTGCTGCCTACCATGATTTTATTTTTAATAGCAATACATTTATATTTGCGGTAAACACTATAGGCTTAAGTAATGGCCTTTTCCAGCTTCCTAAGAATCTTTGTTAAATTTCTGAAATTGAAACATTAAATTGAAAATTTTCCTGTTGTGTCTGAAGAGAACCATGGGATTTAGAAGCATATTGGTAATCTATTAGGTCCATTGCCAAAGTATACATCAAAGCTATACCAAAAGTTTAGACGTGTTTAAAATTACTTTATGTGGTACCATGTCTGTTTACTTACGGTCATGAGCAACAATAAATTACAATAGTTTACCTTCTGGAATTTTAATTGTTATAACCTAATTCAATTACTGGAAAGTGAAAAACACCTCCCGGGCACACGACAGGGTACGTAAATAAATGTGTTTTTACCAGTGTTACTTGTTTTCTTTGTATTTCATGCACAAAGATTATGGAGCTCTTCATCTAACAAATGCCATGCTAATAGCTACCACCTCTTAAAGCAGTATGTTGTTTTAGTTTAATCCTCATAGCCACTTTATAAAGCAGGTTTTACTCTCTATAAGGAAGTTAAACTCAGGTTAAGCAACATATCCAGAATGTTATACAAGGAAGTGCCTAAGTGGGATTTGAACCCAGACCTCCCTGCCTCCAAAGCTTATGTATTTCTGCTACACTCTACTACATTCTAAAACAGCTGGGACCTATGAGACTCTAGATTACATTAATTCTTTAAACTCAATAAATATATAGAAGAACATTTCATACATCTACCAGAAGCAGTCTATGCCAAAAATCACTAATGTTAAGAGTAACATACAGAGCTTAAAATCATGAAGACTAGGCTTGAAGGAGGCAACTTTTGTCCTCAAGTTCTTTGACAATGGACTTACACTAGGCATACAGGTAAAAGAAAATATTTTTAAGGCTTCTAAGAACCTGTAGTCTTAAATAGGCAGTCCTGGCAAGAGATGTAGCTGGAGGCCACTAGCGCATGTCCGTAGTTGCCTTACTATAATGTTGGCTACCAGTCAGTACAAAAGGAGTGACCACCAATTCTCTTGTCCTGCCGGGGAAGAATACTCGTTCTCTTCTAGTTCTCTTTTCAAAATTCCTTCCAGCTCCAAGACTATTCAAAATTTCAATGCAATAAAATCATACAAATCAATTTCATCTCTTTCATAAAGATGTAACCGATAGGGAATTACTGGAAATGAAAATTTCTGAGGAAGAACACACTCTTCTTTGATACTTTACCCACTCACTTTGTTTCCAACTTAGAAAAGAGATCACAGATGAATTTATGCTGAAAGATGAGGGTGACAAACGTGGTATCAGTTACCCCAACACCATCACTGCATTCTAGTCATCAAGATATCACAGAAACATAGGGACTTCCCTCGTGGCTCAGTGGTTAAAAATCCGCTTGCCAATGCAGGGGACACGGGTTCGATCCCTGGCCCGGGAAGATGCCACATGTCGCGGAGCAACTAAGCCCGTGCGCCACAACTACTGAGCCTGGGCTCTAGAGCCCGCGAGCCACAACTACTGAAGCCCGGGCCCCATGCTCCACAACAAGAGAATCCACCGCAATGAGAAGACCGCGCTCCGCAACAAAGAGTAGCCCCTGCTCGCCACAACTAGAGAAAGCCCGCACACAGCAACGAAGACCCAACGCAGCCAAAAATAAATATTTTTAAAAATTAAAAAAAAAGATATCACAGAAACCTAGAAAAATAAAAACAGCTGCTGTACCTCCCAGTCTTCAGAGGGTAGATCAGGGTGGAGATCTTTATTCCTATCTCCTTCAGGTAGTTCAGCTGCTATGCAAAAAACACATTGTTGGGAAACCAAGAATCTTTACCAATACCATTGCTTTAAAAATAAAAGGATATCTCTTTATTTATGAACTCATGTTAATTCCTGAAACAATTCTTACAGGCTCCATTAAAGATTATTTTTCTCATCCAGAAGATGTGTTTCAACTTGCTTATATTCCTCAGGTTTTAGTGAGTCATTTCCTGAAAGCAAAATTATAGGAAATCGTGAGGAGAAAAACACATTGGCGGATGTTTGAGCACAAAGTACAAATTATGACTGGAAAGGAAATACAAATCAAGGATGAAATTCCCAAAACTCATTAAATTTTGTTCATAGAAATACATTCAACCAAAGAGCTTTCTCAACTTTTATGTTTTAAATTTTTCTCCCCTGGGATCTTTAGATTGAACAAAAGTCAGTTTCTACCTGGAATCTGAAGCAGCAATGTAAATAATTGGCTCCGGGAATGCAAAACCTATGGCGTGCTTTCTCTCTTAGGACACAGGGAAAACCCCTGTCTTCTCAGGGCTAAGCAGAAGATGGGGAGGGGGAAGCAGAAGCAGGGGACCTAAAATGCTTGTTCTTCCTTCGAAGGGTTGCAGCAAGCTTACAAGAAAGTGCCTTAGCTCTCTAGATAACCAGTTTCTATAACCCTAGGTGCTGCCATAGTAGCTGCTTTCCATTCCCAAAGCAAAGGCAGCTTGTGCCTTCCTTGTAAGAGGACAATAAAGGAATGAATGTCAAGGGGTTAACAGTGCTCAGCACATAGTAAGCAGGTAATAAGTAATAAACTGTGGTAAATATATATAGGGAGATATATATGACTAAGGAAATAGAGATAAAGAAGATATATTGTGTTGGCTGCATGTATTTCCTTCAATCCTTGCTTTAAGCATATTTAAATTTTTTTTTTTTTAAGCATGGAAAACAATTAGCTATTACAGGCTTTCTAGCCTCCTGGGGAAATTTATTTTCAATATTTTAAAACTTTTATTTTCAATATTTTTAATATTTCACAGGACTTTTTACACTGCCCGGCAGTGCTTCCTTGAGAGCCACAGGAGAGAAACCACTTTTTTTAAAAAAAATATTTATTTATTTAATTTTATTTTTGGCTGCATCAAGTCTTAGTTGCAGCACGCAGGATCTTTTGTTGCGGTGCACAGACTCTTTGTTGTGGCACGTGGGCTTCTCTCTAGTTGTGGCCACAGGCTCCAGAGGGTGCAGGCTCAGGAGTTGCAGCACATGGGCTCTCCAGTTGTGGCACGTGGGCTTAGATGCCCCATGGCATGTGGGATCTTAGTTCCCCGTCAAGGGATCAAACTCCGCATTGGAAGGCGGATTCTTAACCACCAGACCACCAGGGAAGTCCCAAGAAACCAGTCTTGAAATGCTCATCCTTCTCCACCTTGAGCTGAGGGCTCTGATAAGGAAGGAGGACCTCGACCTGAACCTGGTAGAATAAAGAGAGGAGCCTCTTCAGAACTCCACTCCCTTCACCTTAAGACACAACCAAGTAAGAGTCAAGCATATGTGCAATGGAACCAGAATTGAGTGCCTACTCCCAGCTCTACCAATTATGAGCTATGTAATACCGGCTTGGGGGGTTAATACTTTGAGGCTCAGTTTCATCATCTGTAGAATACTTCCTACCTCAGAGAGTTGATGCAAAAGCCCAAAGGATTCAGGGAGGGTGGTGGAGTAGGAAGAACCAGGAATCCGTCTCCCCACTTAGACAACAATTACACTGGCAGGATCTGTCTGATGTAATTATTCTGGAACTCTGGGGTCTATTGAAGACTTGCACTTCCAAGGAAAGACTTGTGGTTAATTTGGGTCAACTTCAGGTCTTAGCACAGGAGCAGCCAGCCACCCATCCCCAACCCATGATGGGCTAAAAGGACCCTGTCCCCCAAATATTTGGGATCTGTGTTCTGATCACTGATCACTGCTTCTGATCACAGAGGTGCAGACAAAGATTGCAGGAAGCCACTGTTGTAGCTCCCTCCATTGTTGCGAGCTTCTCTCCCACCAGCTCTCCCACTGCCTCCTAGGAGATTTAAAGAGCCAGCACCCTTTCCACCACCACCCCTTCATCTTTCTCTTTTTTAATGTCTGGAAGCCAGACATTAAAGACGAAGACATTCAACAACCACTTTATGTACTGGGAAAATTAGAAAGTGACCAGGTATGCTGAAGGAAAGTCTCAAATAAAGACCTGAGAGGACATTAAGTTTACACCTCAGGCAGACCCTCAGCACAGAGACAGCCTACAACAATCAAAATAAATAAATATACAAAAACAATTACCAAAATCCAGCAAATCCTGGGCATGCAGGAGAACATGATTCCCAGAGTTACCACATTATTAGATTTAAATATCTAGTTTTCAATAACAACAACAAAATCACAAGGCATACAAAGAAACAGAAAAGGATGGCCCATTAAAGGGGAAAATATAAATCCATGGAAACTGTCCCTTAAAAAGGACTAATGGCAGATATACTAGACAGATTTTAAGATAACTTTTTAAAAGATGCTCAAAGAACTAAAGGGAGATATGGAGAAAGTGAAGAAAATGATGTATGAACAAAATGGAAATATCAATAAAGAGATAGAAAACCTAAAAAGAAAAAGAAATTTTGGACCTGAAGAGTAAATAACTAAATGAAAAAATTTACTAGAAGGCAGATTTGAGCAGGCAGAAGAAAGAATTAGGAAACAGAAATAGGACAAGGAAATTAAGTCTGAGGAACAGAAAGAAAAAGATTGAAGAAATGAACAGAAACTAAAGGATCTGTGGGACACCAACAATAGGCCAAAAAACACATTGCGGGAGTCCCAGAAGGAGAAGAGAGAAAAGAGCAAAGAGAATATTTGAAGAAATTATGGTTGCAAACTTCATACATTTTATGAAAGACGTGAATATAAACATCCAAGAAGCTCAGTAAACTCCAAGTAAGATGTACTTAAATAGACCCACGCTGAGACACATATAATCAAACTTTCAAAAACCAAACACAAAGAGAGAATGTTGAAATCATACAAGGGAGAAGTAAATCATTACATACATATCCTCAATAAGATTATAAGCAGATTTCTCATCAGAAACTTTGGAGGCCAGAAGGCAGTGGGTCAATGTATTCAAAGTGCTAAGAGAAAACACTGTCAACCAAGAATCCTATATCTGGCAAAACTGTCCTTCAAAAGTGAGGGAGAAATTAAGACACTACCGGATTAAAGAAGAAAAAAAAGAAAAGCTGAGGTGTTCTGTTTCCACTAGATCTGCCCTGCAAGAAATGCTCAAGGGAGTCTTGCAAGATTAAATGAAAGGACACTAGACATTAACTCTAAGCTATATGCAGAAATAAATATCTTGATAAAATTAAATACATCTGCAATTATAAAAGCTAGTGCTACTGTAACACTGATTTGTAAGTGCACAGTTTTCCACATAAGTGACAAGATTAATACATTAAGAAAAAAATCACTAGTCTATCACAGACTTTGAAAACAAACTTATGGTTACCAAAGGGGAAAGGTGGTGGGGGGGATAAATTAAGAGTTAAGGATTAATGTATACACACTACCATATATAAAATAATCAACAAGGACCTACCATACAGCACAGGGAACTCTACTCAGTATTCTGTAATAACCTATATGGGAAAGATTCTGGAAAAGAATGGATATATGTATGTGTATAACCAAATCACTTTGCTGTACACTTGAAACTACCATGACATTGTAAATCAATCATACCCCAATATAAAATAAAAATTAAAAAATCACTAGTTTAAAAGCTAGTATTATTGTAAGTTTGGTTTATAATTCAAAATCTTGTTTTCCACATAATTTAAGAAACTAATGCATTTTAAAAAATTATTAGTTTATGTTTGGGGGCACACACTGTAAATATAAAGAGGTAATTCGGTGACATCAACAATTGACAGGTAAAGGGATGGAGCTGTGAAGGAGCAGAAATTTTGTATGTTATTGAAGTTAGGCAGGCATAAATTCAACTTAGAGTGTTATAAATTTAGGATGTTAAATTTAATCATGGTAAACACCAAAAAAAACCTACAGAATATACACAAAAGGAAATGAGAAAGGAATTAAGCATTTCACTACAAAAAAACTGACTAAACACAAAAGAAAAAGTGTGAGGAAAACAGGTAGAAAAATGACAAAAGTAAATCCCTCCTTATCTGTCATTATTTTACATGTAAATGGGTTAAACTCTGTAATCAAAAGACAGAGATTTGAAGAATGGATTAAAACACATGATCCAACTATCTACTGTCTATAAGACATTTCTGATGCAAAGACACAAAGAGGTTGAAATTCAAAGGGTGCAAGAGTATATTCCATGCAAATAGTAACCAAAAGAGAGCAGGGGTGGCTATTCTAATATCAGACAAAATGGCCTTAAAATCAAAAAAGTTTACAATAGATAAAGGACATTATAAATTAGCAAAGGTTTCAATACAGTAAGAAGGTATAACAATTATAAACATTTACACACCTAGTGACAGACCCTTAAAATATATGAAGCAAAAACTGAGATAATTGAAAGGAGAAACAGATATGTGAAAATTAATAAAGGGAAACCTTATTTTAAATGGAATCAGGAAGCCCTGAAGGGAAGCTCTCATGAACATACCATTTGTCACAGCTTACTTTACACTCTTGGACAGGAAGAAGTTTACTACCACATCAGAAGGAAGATTTTCTCCTTGCTCAGCAACAACTCTGCCAATGAGAAACCACCACTCCCTGAACTTTCCTGCAGTGGACTTTTGTTCAAAACAACCCTCCCATGGGGACTTCCCTGGCAGTCCAGTGGTTAAGACTCCACCCTTCCACTGCAGGGGGCACAAGTTCAATCCCTGGTCAGGGAACTAAGATCCCCACATGCCACGTGGCATGCCCAGAAAAATAAAATAAAAAATAAAACCCTCCCAACTCCCCGCTTTCCTCGGCTTCTCTTCTTTGTTCTCTGGTTGCCTATGGTTCACCATAGTTTGCATGTTCCCAGTTGCAATCCCTCTGCTATTCCTGAATAAACTTGATTCTACTGGCTAAAAAGCTTGCCTTTTTGTTTCAAAGGTTGACAAATTGTTCCACAGGAATAGTTGGAGACAACAATACTGCACTTACAATAGTGGATAGAACAGCCAGACAGAAGGTAAGCAAAGAAATAGAGGACTTAAACAACACAACAGACCAACTGGATCTAACAGACTTATACAAAACACTCTATCCACCAATAACAGAATACACATTCTGCTCAATACACATCATTCTCAAGTCTTTTCCAGGACAGACCATATTTGAGGCCACAAATTAAGTCTCAAAAGATTTTAAAAAATAGATTACACAAAGTATTTTCTTCCACCACAATAGGATGAAGTTAAAAATCAATAACAGAAGGAAAGTAGAAAATTCAAAAAATTATGGAAATTAAACAACATACTCTAAAACAACCAATGGATTAAAGAAGAAATCACAAGAGAAATTAGAAAATACTTAGAGACTAATAAAAATGAAAACAAAACATACCAAAACTATGGGAAACAATGAAAGTGGTACTAAGGGGGAAATTTATAGCTTGCATTAAAAATCAAGAAAGATCTCAAATCAACAACTTAACTTTACAATTTAAGGAATTAGAAAAAAGATGAATTAAACCCAAATCTACCAGAAGGAAGGAAATAAAGATTAGAGATAAATGAAATAGAAAGTAGAAAAACAATAGAGAAAATCAATGAAAAAAAAAAGTTGGGGGCTTCCCTGGTGGCACAGTGGTTGAGAGTCCGCCTGCCGATGCAGGGGACACAGGTTCGTGCCCCGGTCCGGGAAGATCCCACGTGCCACAGAGTGGCTGGGCCCATGAGCCATGGCCACTGAGCCTGTGCGTCTGGAGCCTGTGCTCCGCAATGGGAGAGGCCAGCGTACCACAAAAAAAAAAAAAAAAAGTTGGTACTTCAAAAAGGTCAGTAATATTTAAAAACATTTAGTCAGAGAGATGAAGGAAAAAAGAGAGAAGAATTAAATTGAAATGAGATGAAAAGTAAATTGAAATGAGATGAAAAATTTCATACTTTCAGAAATGAAAGTAGAGACATTACTACAAATCTACAGAAATAGAGGATTATTTATAAGAGAGTACTATGAGCAATCATGTGCCAACAAATTGGATAACTTAGATGAAACAAACAAATTCCTAGAAATACAAAAGTTACCAAGACTAAATCACACACAAAAAAAATAGAAAATGTGAGTAGACCTATAACTAGCAAGGAGATTGAATTAGCAATTTAAAATCTCCCAAAAAGAAAGGCCCTAGGTGTGATAGCTTCACCAGTGAATTATACCAACATTTAAAGAAGAGCTATTACCAATTCTTGTCAAACTTTTGAAAAAAATTTGAAGAGAAGGGAGCACTCCTCATTTCATTCTATGAGGCCAGAATTACCCTGATACCAAAGCCAGATAAAGACTTAAGAAGAAAAGAAAACTACAGCCCAATATTCCTTATAAACATTGATGCAAAAATCCTCAACAAAATACTAGCAAACTGAATTCAGCAGCATATTAAATGCTTATACACCATGACCAAGTGGGATTTATTCCTGGAAGCAAGGATGGTTCAATAATACACCACATTAACAGAATGAAGGGGAAAGTAACACATAATAATCTCACCTGACACAGAAAAAGCATTTGACAAAATTCAGCACCCTTTCATGATAAAACACTCAACAAACTCAAAATAGAAGGAAACTACCTCATCATAATAAAAGTCACATACCAAAAATTCACAGCAAATATCATATTCAATGGTGAAAGAACGAAAACTTTCCATCTAAGATCAGGAACAAGGCAAGGAACAAGAATTTCACCACTTCTACTCAACATAGTGCTGGAGGTCCTAGCTGGAGAAATTAGGCTAGAAAAAAGAAATAAAAGGCATCAAAATTGGAAAGGTAAAAGAAAAATTGTCTCTGTTCATGTATGATATGATCTTACATATAGGAAACCATAATATCACACACACACACACACAAACTGTTAGAACTAATAAACAAATTTAGTAAAGTAGCAGGATTCAAAGTCAACACATAAAAATCAGTTGCATTTCTATACACTAACAATGAACTATCTGAAAAGGAAATTAAGAAAACAATTCCACTTATAATAGTGACAAAGTGAATAAAATACTTAGGGATTAACTTAATTAACCAAGGAGGTGAAAGACTTGTACAGTGAAAACTACAAAATACTGATGAAAAAAGTAAAGAAGATGTGAATATTGGAACTCATTCTGAGTTCACGGGCTGGAAGACTTCACAGTGTTACCATGTCAATACTACCAAAAGCGATCTACAGATTTAATGCAACCCCTATCAAAATTCAAATGAAATTTTTTGCAAAAAATAGAAAAACCCATCCTAAAATTCATATGGATTTTCAAGAGACCCCAAATAGCTAAAAACAATCTTGAAAAAGAAGAACAAAGCTGGAGGACTCACACTTCTGATTTCAAATCTTACTACAAAGTTACAGTAATCAAAACAGCGTGGTACTGGCATAAAGACAGACATATAGATAATGGAATGGAATACAGAATCCAAAAATAAACACTTGCATATAAAATCAATGATTTTTGACAAAAGTGCAAAAACCATTCAAAGGCTCTTCAACAAATGATGCTAGGAAAGCTGTATATCCACATGCAAAAGAACAAAATTGGATTCTTCCCTAATACCATATACAAAAAGTCACTCAAAATGAATCCATGACCTTAATGTCAGACCTGAAACTCTTAGAAGAAATTGAGACAAAACTTCATGACATTGGACTTGGCAATGATTTCTTGGGTGTGACACCAAAGGCACAGGTCATAAAAGAAAAAGTGGATAAATGGGACTTCACGAAAATTTTTAAATTTTGTGGATCAAAAGACACTATCAACAGAGTATAATGGCAACCCACAGAATGGAAGAAAATATTTGCAAATCATGTATCTGATAAAGTGTTAATATCCAGAACATATAAAGAATTCCTAAAAATCAAACAAACCAAAAAAAAAACGAACTACCCTATTCAAAAATGGACAAAGGACTTGAATAGACATTTCTCCAAAGAAGATGAATAAATGGCCAAGAAGCACATGAAATGATGCTCAACATCACTAATCATTAGAGAAATGCAGATCAAAGCTACAATAAGACACCACCTCACCACACACCTCACATTAGGATGGCTAGTATATAATTTTTAAAACATTTCTAATACAGAAAACAGCAAGTATTGACAAGGATGTGGAGAAACTGAAACTGTGCACTGTTGGTGGGAATGTAAAATGGTACAGCTGCTGTAGAGAACAATATGGTGGTTCCCCAAAAAGTTAAAAGTAGAATTACCATTTGATTCAGCAATTCCACTTCCAGATGAATACCCAATAGAAATGAAAGCAAGGTCTCAAAGAGATATTTGCATACCTCTGTTCATAGCAGCAGTATACATAATAGCTAAAATGTGGAAGCAACTCAAGTGTCCACTGATGGATGAATGCATAAGCAAAGTGTGTTATATACATATAATGGAATATTATTAGCCTTAAAAAGGAAGGATATTCTGACACATGCTACAACGTGGATGACCTTTGGGCACATGATGCTAAGTGAAATAAGCTAGTCATAAAAAAACCAAAAACTGTATGATTCCACTTTGTTGAGGTACTTGAAATAGTCAAAGTCATAGAGACAAAAAGTGGAATGGTGGTTGTGAGGGGATGGGGAAGAGGGAACTTGAAGCTATGGTTTAACAGGTACAGAGTTTCTGGTTTACAAGTTGTAAATGGATCTGAAGGTAGATGATGGTGATGGTTGTACAACACTATTTATGTATTTAATAACACTGAATTGTACAGTTAAAAATGTTAAGATGGTACATTTCATGTTAGGTGTGTTTTACCACAATTAAAAAATTGAAAAAATATTCTTTATATACAAATATGGAAAGATCTACAAGACTGATTGTTAAGGAAAAAAACAATGTGCTGACAAGTATTATAGTATAACAACTTTTGTGTAAAAAATAAAAAAGGAGGAAATAACATACTGCGATCTAATTTCATGTATATGCATAAAGAAACTCTAAAGAAATAGCGAAGGAGTTAACAGGGGTTACATATTGGCATTAAGCAACTTTGCAATGGGGAACAGGAATCCACGCGAGAGTATCCCTAGATACTTGTTTGTATATTTTTCTATTTTTGAACCATGGAAATGTATCACCAATTCAAAAATTAAATTAACAAAACTTTAAATCTTATAAGCTATGTTTCTTTTTTTGAAAATAGTATACCTATGCTATAACTGAACTTTGGAACATATGACATCAACGATGATGAAAGGGAAGTAGGTAGAGGGAAAATAAAGCACTTTAAAGAACTGATGATTGCATTAGCCATCATTTTAAAAATTAAATTTATAGAGGAATACATTAAATGCAATGAAATGTATCCATTTTAAGTGTACAGTTCTTTAAGTTTTGACAAATGTATATACTCATGTAACCACCACCACAACTGAGATATAGAACTTTTCACCACAGCAAAATGTTTGCTTTGATCCTTCCTAGTTGATTCCCATCCCAACACCAGCCCCAGACGACCACTGATCTTATTTGTCTTTTCCAGAGTTTCATATAAAAAGAATCATATATGAGATAGTCTTTTGAGTGAGGTTTCCTTCACACAACATAATATTTCTGAGATCTGTGCATGTCGATGCATGTGTCAGTAATTTGTTCCTTTTTATTGCTAAGTAGTATTCTACCATATAAATATACCAGACTTGTTTATCCTGTCACCTAGTGACAGATATGTAGATTGTTTCTAGTTTTGAGCTATTATAAATAAATCTGCTATGAACCGTCACGGACAAGTCTTTGCATTAACATGTTTACATTTCTCTAGGGGAAATACCTAGGAGTGGAATGTCTGAGTCATATGGCAAGTGTATGTTTAACTTTATAAGAAGTGCCAAAATGTATCATCTTACATTCTCATCAGGAATGTATGATCATTCCAGTTTTTTTTTTGTTTTGCTTTGTTTTGTTTTTTGAGGTACACGGGCCTCTCACTGTTGTGGCCTCTCCCATTGCGGAGCACAGGCTCCAGACACACAGGCCCAGCGGCCATGGCCCACGGGCCCAGCAGCTCCGCGGCATGCGGGATCCTCCCGGACCAGGGCACGAACCCATGTGCCCTGCATCAGCAGGCGGACTCTCAACCACTGTGCCACCAGGGAAGCCCGAGCACTCCAGTTTTTTTGCATCCTCATCAACGTTTAGTATTGCTAGTTAAAAAATTTTTTAGCCATTATAGTGGATGTGTGGTGGAATTTCGTTATTTATTTAAAAAAATAAGTGTATTTATTTATTTTTTGCTGCGCACAGGCTTTCTCTAGTTGCCGCGAGTGGGGGCTACTCTTCACTGTGGTATGTGGGCTTCTCATTGTGGTGGTTTTTCTTGTTGCGGAGCACAGGCTCCAGGTGCGCAAGCTTCAGTAGTTGTGGCATGCAGGCTCAGTAGTTGTGGCTCATAGGCTCTAGAGAGCAGGCTCAGTAGTTGTGGCGCATGGGCTTAGTTGCTCTGCGGCATGTAGGATCTTCCCAGACCAGGGCTTGAACCTGTGCCCCCTGCATTGGCAGGAGGATTGTTAACCGCTGCGCCACCAGGTAAGTCCCTCATTGTTATTTAAATTTGCATTTCTCTGAGGTCTAATGATAGTAAGCATCTTTTCAAGTGCTTATTAGACACGTGCTTCTTTAGCGAAACGTCTTTAAAACTTTTGCCCATTTTGGAGGATTGCTTGTCTTGTTATTGTTAAATAAGAGTTCTTTATGTATTCTGCTTACAGATCCTTTGTTGGATATATGCATTATGATGATTTTCTCTCAGTCAATGGCTTCCTTTATTTTCTTGACAGTATTTTTTTTTTTTTTTTTTTGGTACGCGGGCCTCTCACTGTTGTGGCCTCTCCTGTTGCGGAGCACAGGCTCCGGACACACAGGCTCAGCGGCCATGGCTCACGGGCCCAGCCGCTCCGCGGCATGTGGGATCTTCCCGGACTGGGGCACGAACCCGTGTCCCCTGCATCGGCAGGTGGACTCTCAACCACTGCACCACCAGGGAAGCCCTTGACAGTATTTTTAAAGAGCAGAAATATTTAATTTTGAGGAAGTTCATTTTATCAACTTTTTCTTTTATACTTTGTAGTTTTTGCATCCTATCTAAGAAACCTTTACCTACCCTAATGTCACCAAGATGTTCTCTACTGATAATTTTAGGATTTTAAATTACATAGTTAAGGCCTAAACCCTATTTTGATTTAATTTTTTTGTGGATGATGTGAGATAAGAGTGGAGTTTTATGGTTTTTACATATAAATATCGGATTGTTCCAGCAACAATTGTTGAAAAAAAACTATCCTTTCCCCCTGTCGAATTACTTTGGCCCCTTTGTCAAAAGCCAGTGGGCTAGGTGACTTCCCTTGTGGTCCAGTGGATAAGACTCCACGCTCCCAATGCAGGGGGCCTGGGTTAGATCCCTGGTCAGGGAACTAGATTCCACATGCATGCCACGACTAAGGAGCCCGCCTGCCGCAACTAAGACCTGGTATAAACAAATAAAGAAAGAAAGAAAAGCAAAAATGTTTTTTTTTAAAAAACCAGTGGGCTATATATGGTCTCTACTCTGTCCAGTTGATCTATGTGTCTATATTTATACGCACACAACACTGTCTTGATTATAGTAGCTTTTTGGTATAATCTTAAAATTCAGTAATGTAAGTCTTCCAACTTTACCTTCTTTCAAAATTGTTCTGATTATTCTAGATTCTTTGCAATTTTTTTTACGAATTAGAATTAATTTGACAGCTGATGGGATTCGGATTGGGGTTACATTGAATCTACAGATCAATTCTGGGGGGGTGATATTTTTAATAAGCTACCCCAAATATGGAAGCTTGGTATATTGAATATTTTAAGCTGAAGGAGTTTGAGAAAATGGCTGAAGCAGGAATGTCCCCCTAACCACCCCACTTCTCCCCTGACACAGTCATGAACCCCTCATGTGACAGATGCCCTCCCTATACTCAGAGGAAAGGAGCATCCTTATCTCTGAAGATAAAGGGATGCTGAGATGCTAACAGATAGGCCTTGCTAGGTTTCCTCCAGTTTTACCGCATGTACCATGTTCCTTAACCTATCATACTCCTCCACACCTGTCCACCCTTCATCAAGCCTAGCATAAAAATACTCAGGTTTAACTATTTCCTCGGGTCTTCATTTCCTTATGAAGACTCCCACGTTATGTAAAACTTACATGAAATAAATTTGTATGCCTGTCTTTTGTTAATCTTTTTTCTGTTGGTTTAATTTTCAGACTCTAGGAGGATCCAGAAAAACTTTTTCTTCCCCTCCAGTTTCTGGTGCCCACACAGGAACTCCTTCAGCTGGGAACACCTTGCTGAGTCTGGAAGCTGTAATAAAGAGATCTTGGACCTCTGGCAAAACCCAACAGAGGTAAGAATTCTTACCTCATTAATCTCTCAGATCTCTACCTGTGGGGACCTCTCAAGTGACGGTGGTAAGAGTCTTTCCCTTTCCAAATTCAGATTAGCAGGAGAGAAACATTTGAAAACATTAGTTCTCTGGATTATGACTCTGGTTAAAATTTGGTTTGAGAGTACCCACTGGTTGTCGATCCTTTCCCTCCTAGGAAAGGATTGCTTTCCTGTTTCTCTTTCTGTGCCCTGAGAACTTGACTTGGTTTTCCCCATTAAGGCATGCAGGTTCTGCAGGTGCAGGGGCCAATTGTCAGATTAGGGGCCCCCAAAGTACAGAGGGGCAGAAATGTAGGTTTCACCCATTTTGTGGCTAGCATCCTAGAGGCTGTTGCCTGCTCTGGGGTGGAGGGTTGTCTAAGTCTTTCTATCTTTTGGCCATCTTTGGGAGTGGCTCTAGATATTGGGAGGGCTGCATCTTTTGCACTCTCTTTGAGGATGCACTTTGCATCCATGTTTTAGTCATAAAAGGCTTATTGGTTTTGGTTTCAAGTCACCTGATAGTCACTTTTTTTTTTTTAAGGAGCTACTTGGAAACTGGGCAAATGAAAAATCTTAAAGGACTTCCCTGGTGGCGCAGTGGTTAAAAATCTGCCTACCAATGCAGAGGACACAGGTACGATCCCTGGTCCAGGAAGATTCCACATGCCACAGAGCAACTAAGCCCGTGTGCCACAACTACTGAGACCACACGCCGCAACTACTGAGCCCACGTGCTGCAACTACTGAAGCTCACGAGCCTAAGAGCCCGTGCTCCACAACAAGAGAAGCCATCGCAATGAGAAACCTGCACACTGCAACGAAGAGTAGACCCTGCTCGCCGCAACTAGAGAAAGCTCGCGCGCAGCAACAAAGACCCAAAGCAGCCAAAAAAAAAACAAAAAAGAAACTTAAAAGATCTTCTCCACAGATATTAGTAAAGTGTTTTAGCTATCTGAGTGGGTAACCTTAACTTATTCCATCTGCCAGAAGCACAATTTGGATCCAAGTGTTCTTTTATGAACTAGTGAGTTTTATATTAATATACCTGACACATGGTTAAAATTTTAAAGCAAAAGCTGTAAGATCGCTGTATTTGTCTGCCTGTATGTTTATGTGTGTATGTGTGTGTGTGTGTGTGTGTGTGTGTGTGTGTATTATGTATAAGTGACATTTTTCTACCTCCAGATGGTATTACCATATTAATTTATAAAATCCCTTAAAGGAGTTCTATTCAAATTGGCTTAGAGATAAGTGAGTGCTCATATAAATTAAGTATTCCTAAAACTCTCAGAAATATAGACAATAACCCAAATTTTTTTTTAATTCATGTGATCTGGTGTAATTTTGATAAATAAAGTTAGTTTTCTAATTGTTGGTAAAATAAAAAATAGGCATGTCTTCAGAGTTGTCAGCATTAAATATAATGCATACATACAATTTTTTTCTACCTAGGTTTACTAGTCAAACAAACTTATATTATCTCTACTAGATGTTTAAGATTATAAAACTGTAGGGGACTTCCCTGGTGGTCCAGTGGTTAAGACTCCACGCTTCCAGTTCAGGGAGTGCAGGTTCCACCCGTGGTTGGGGAAATAAGATCCTGCATGCCCCACAGTGTGGCCAAAAAAAAAAAGATTATAAAATTATAAATCCAACCTATAAACAAAATGTACAATTAGAAATGAATTGCTTAATGCATGTCAAGTACCATAGTGAAAAAGAGAGATAAGAACCATGTTTTTAGCTTCTTGCACTCTTTGCTTTTGTGATTTTTTTTGTTTTTTTAAATTTTCTCGGCCGCCACGGGGCCTGTTGGATCCTAGCTCCCCAATCAAGGATCGAACATGCGCCCCCTGCATTGGAAGTGTGGAGTTTCAACCACTGGGCTGCCAGGGAAGTCCCTGTGATATTTTTGAAACTTACCTGATTCTTGACAAATAAGTTGATGACTAGTTTTGTTTAAAGTCTCATGAAATTTTCCTTACTAATCTAAAAATAATTGTTAAGAAGAAGTGAATTCTTAAAAAACTAAAAATATAGCTACCATATGATCCTGCAATCCCACTCCTAGGCATATATCCAGAGAAAAGCATAATTCAGAAAGATACATGCAACCCCAATGTTCAATACAACCACTACAATAGCCAAGACATGGAAGCAACCTAAATGTCCATCGACAGATGAATAGATAAAGAAGATGTGATATATATATATATATATATATATATATATACACACACAATGGAATATTAGTCATAAAAAAAGAATTAAATAATGCCATTTGTAGCAATATGGATGGACCTAGAGATTATCATATTAAGTGAAGTAAGTCAGACAGAGAAAGACAAGTATCATATGATATTGTTTATACATGGAATCTTACAAAATGATACAAATGAACTTATTTACTGAGCAGAAAGAGACTCACAGACATAGAAAACAAACTTATGGTTACCAAAAGGGAAAGGGGATAGGGGTAGGGATAAATTAGGAGTTTGGTATTAACATATACACACTAATATATATAAAATAGATAACCAAAAAGGATCTACTGTATAGCACAGGGAACTATATTCAGTATCTTGTAATAGCCTATAATGGAAAAGAATCTAAAAAAGAATACATATATGTGTGTATATATATATATATACATATATAGAACTGAATCACTTTGCTGTACACCTGAAACTAACACAATATTGTAAATCAACTGTACTTCAATTAAAAAAAAAAGAACAGAGAGTTCCCTGGTGGTCCAGTGGTTAAGACTCCGTGATCTCAATGCAGGGGGCCCAGGTTTGATCCCTGGTCAGGGAACTAGATCCTGCATGCCGCAACTAAAGATCCCACGTGCTGCAACTAAGACACGGTGTGGCCAAATAAATAAATATTTAAACAAAAAATTTTAAAAAGAACAAGTGGGTTAAAAAGATGTGAGATTAAAGTTTACAAATGAACTTTTCAATAATAATTATGTTCTATAATATATCTACTTAAAATAGTTTCAAAAACCTTCTTGATATCTTAAAGCCTTAAAGTTCACTCAGTTAAGTTAAATGATGGATATTAATTGAATATCTATATCATTTTCAAATAAGATACAATACTGAAACAATTGTTGAACATAGTTTATCTACTTGTGGCATTGTCTTTGTATCCAATATAGAGAAGCTACATATATTTGGGTCTGTTAATAAACATGAGAAGTTGTACTATGAAAAAGACATGCTTCTAGAATATTATAAAAATGGTATATTCATAAATTTGCTACAGAATGATAGTATGTGGCAAACAGTTCACAATTGCCTGGTTCATAGTTGAAGAGATTATTGGTCTGCTATTAACAAGAAATAGTTTTTAAAAAAGGAAAGGAAAGGGCGGGTGGGGGGAGGATTACTTTTTAAGTAATCTACCTGGGAAACCAAGGTTGTGCATCTTAGAATAATTTCCTGTGCTTCACATTGTCTTTATCAGGTCTTTAATTACCGAAGAAAACCAAGTCTTCTTAATATTAAAGGAGCTAAGTTTTGTTCACAACTATTTAGCCTTCTGCATTTGCCTTAAAAATCTTTTAATGCCACTTTGGTTAATAAGATAACTAAGTATTGTTTCACAAGGATCTGTGATCCTATTCAAGTGTTCAAACCTTTTGGCATTTTTGACAACTTCTAAAAATCAAATTGTTTTTTTTAATATTTATTTTTATTTATTTATCTATTGGGCTGCATTGGGTCTTTGTGGCACGCAGGATCTTCGCTGCGGCGCGTGGGCTTCTCTCTAGTGTGCAGGCTCAGTAGTCGCAGCGCATGGGCTTAGTTGCCCCTTGGCATGTGGAATCTTAGTTCCCTGACCAGGGATTGAACCTGCATCCCCTGCATTGGAAGGTGGATTCTTAACCACTGGACCACCACGGAAGTCCCCTGAAATTCTATATAGAGTCTTTTTGACTTTGAACTAACTTTGAGATTTCCCAGAAGGCCTCTGGAAAAATCTAAAAAAAAAATTATCTCTCACCTTGTAACAGAGAGATGTTAATTAGGTTTATTTGGTATGTTAAATTACATTGGAAGCATTGTCAAATAACAAGTGATGAAAAATCCTCGGGTTATATGTGTATGAATATGTTACTAATACAAGTATTCCAGATTGCATGAAGTTCATAGAAATTTCTCAATACCCTCGTTGTCTAATCATTATCTTAAAATATTGTATCCCACAGAAATAACTCAATTTCCTTATGAAATGAACACTCATAACATCTTTAATCATGGCCATTTTAAAGTATTTTGTCATTTACAGTTATTGATTCACTCTGATTCTTCTTCGAAAGTGTTTGCAAGCAGCTACTGTGAGAATGCCACTTGAATAACTTTGAGACCATGCCACTCGACTGAGTAAGAATTTCCAGAACGAATTAAGAAGCTGATGGATTCATAAAATGCTAATCTGAGATCAAGAAAAACAAGAATTAATTACATGGGACTGAATGAACTGATCTGGATGATTGTAATTTTTTGATGACTTTTTGTTTGAAGCATTGCTGGCTCTTTAATGTTTTGTTTTCCAGATTCAAGGAAATATTTTTCCCTTTTTTTTAAGGTATCTATAACTCTGAGCAATTTGGTAAAGTATACCTTCTTCCCTACTTCATGGTTTATTTCATAAACTCTGAACTCCAAGTCAGTCAGCCTGGATATGTACTCTGGCTCTGGATATTAAAAGAGAATGCTCAGAAAGAGTCAACAGTTAGAAGATATATTGAAGGAAAACATCCACTTATAATAGCAAAAATAAATAAAGAGAACCTTCAGATGACCTTTTCATGTACGGGGATTAGTATTTAATTCATACCAGCAGAAAATATAGACCATATAACAATGGAATATTGCTCAGCCATAAAAAAGAATGAAATAATGCCATTTGCAGCAACGTGGGTGGACCTAGAGATTGTCATATTGACTGAAGTCAGACAGAGAAGGACAAATATCATATGATATTTGTGGAATCTAAAAAAAATGGTACAAATGAACTTATTTATACAACAGAGATAGAGTTACAGATGTAGAAAACAACCTGATGGTTCCAGAGGTGGAAGGATAAACTGGGAGTTTGGGATTGACATATACACACTACTATATATAAAATAGATAACTAATAAGGACCTACTGTATAGCACAGGGAACTCTACTCAATACTCTCTAATGACCTGTATGGAAAAATAATCTAATAAAGAGTGGATATATGTATATGTATAACTGATTCACTTTGCTGCACAGCAGAAAGTAACACAACATTGTAAATCAACTATACTCCAATAAATTTTTTTTTTAAAAAAGGAAAATATAGACCAGAACCTTAACCCCAACCTCCTACCATGCCTTCCTATTTCAAGGAGTCACCACTTTCTGCACACTGGTCCTCAGCAGGTTGTCTCCCCTGGAAGTGGTACAAGTTGAGTCTAGGTCTGAGGATCAGTCAGCCTCCATTTTATAGTCTCTTTCTGTCTTCCCAAGTCTCCAAAGCCCACTTTAGCTTCCATATCACCAGCTACAGGTTCTTTATGGATACTGATTTTCCCACAATTAAAAGAGAAAGAGAATACACATGCTACTCTGAACTCTTAGCAATTGTCATGGAAACATTCCCACTTAAGGGCTATTCTCTGCATCTGGATTATAGAGTTCAAATGCACAGCAATTCTACATAGCAATTTGCCCATTTTGCCCAAGCCAATCACAGTCGCTATAGACATTTCTCCCCTTGAGCTGATACTACCAGAACCACCCCAACCCTTTAGCAAGAAGTTTCTTTCTTCCAGACATTCTCATCAACCAATGTGAACAATGAGGCATTTTCCTCTCAATCTCCTGCCTTCATCCTGTATATCTATCTGCCCAGGAAATTTAGACCATCCTCTAGTATCCTTTCAAATTTAGTTTTATGTCCTAGCAATCCACTGTTTTAAATTCAGCAGAGACCTCAAAGAGGTCTTTCTGCACACAATTTAAAGCTCTAGCTGCAGGATGATTTGACTCTCAGATTACAGTCTAGGGGTTTTGTAATGAGCCAGTACTGCAGATGTTAACTGTATGAAATAAAATTTAAATTAAAAATGTATTTTCTGGGACTTCCCTGGTGGTGCAGTGGTTAAGAATCTGCCTGCCAATGCAGGGGACACGGGTTCGAGCCCTGGTCCGGGAAGATCCCACATGCCGCAGAGCAACTAAGTCCATGAGCCACAACCCCACGTGCCTAGAGCCCGTGCTCTACAACAAAGAGAAGCCACCGCAATGAGAAGCCCACACACTGCGACAAAGAGTAGCCCCTACTCGACACAACTAGAGGAAGCCCGTGCACAGCAACGAGGACCCAACGCAGCCAAAAAATATATATATATATGTATTTTCTACTAATTTTTAAATTTATTGTGAAATATAGCATAAAACTGTTGTGTATAACATTATTTACAGTATAAAGAACAACGAAAAATACACTGTGTACTAAAGAAGAAATCAGCCCCTTCATAATCAACAGAACTCTGTTACATATTATAAGAGTTAAAAACATAGCTAACAACAACAACAAAAATACTATTGCCTTCAACAACCATAATGACCCCTTTATCCTTTCCATTCTTCTGAGTGAATAGCATAACTTCCTTTGTTTTCAAAATGTGTATTTAAATGTGTTCCCAAATGTACTGGTCTTTGGGAGTGTGTATAGTTGTGAGCTCAAGGCCCTTCCCACTGAATGGATCCCAAAGAAATTCCATTGAATCTGTAGATCAACTTGGAGAGTATTGCCATCTTACAATATTAAATCTTCCAATCCATGAATATGGGATGTCTTCCCACTTATTTAGGTCTTCTTAAATTTCTTTCAACAATATTTTATAGTTTTCAGAGTACAAGTTTTATACTTGTTTTATTAACTTTATTTCTAAGTATTTTATTCTTTTTGATGTTGTTGTACACGGAATTTTTACTTAATTTTCAGACTGTTCCTTGCTAGGGTAGAAACATAATTGATTTTTGCATATTGAGCTAATTTTTTGTTTAAGTGTATTCTTTAGGATTTTCTATATACAAGATCATGTCATCTGTGAATGAGATTGTTTTACCATTTCCTCTCCAATCTGGATGATTTTCACTTGCTTGCTTATTGCCCTGGTAAAACCCTCCTAAAATGCATATGGATTTTCAAGGGGCCCCAAATAGCCAAAAACAATACTGAAAAAGAAGAACAAACCTGGAGGACTCACACTTCCTGATTTCAAATCTTACTACAAAGCTACAGTAATCAAAACAGTGTGGTACTGGAATAAAGACAGATATATAGACCAATGGAATAGGATAGAGAGCCCACAAATAAATCCTTGCATGTATAATAATAATATAATAATTTTTGACAAGGGTGCCAAGGTCATTCAATGGGGGAACACATTCTTTTCAACGAATGGTGCTGGATAGCCACATGCAAAAGGACAAATTGAACCCTTACCTAATACCATATACAAAATTCACACAAGGAACTTCCCTGGTGGTGCAGTGGGTACAACACTGCGCTCCCAATGCAAGGGGCCTGGGTTTGATCCCTGGTCAGGGAATTAGATCCCACACGCATGCTGCAACTCAGAATCCGCATGCTGCAAGTAAGAAGTCTGCATGCCACAACTAAATGTCCCGCACGCCACAACTAAGACCCAGCGCAACATAAATAAATAAATAAATAAATAAATTTATTTATTTTTAAAATTCACACAAAATGGATCCATGACCTAAATGTAAGACCTAAAACCATAAAAGTCTTAGGAGATACATAGAGCAAAACTTCATAATGTTGGACTTGGCAATGATTTCTCAGATATGACACCAAAGGCACAGGTAACAAAAGAAAAATAAACAAATTGGACTTTATGAAAATGAAAAAAACTGTGGATCAAAAGACATTATCAACAGAGTTAAAAAGTCAACCCACAGAGAGGGAATAAATATTTGCAAATTATATATCTGATAAAGAATTAATATTCAGAACATATGTGAATTCCCCAAATTTCTATATTTGACTTTTAATTCATTCCACTGTGGTCAGAAAACTTACGTAGCATGTTGCAATTCTTTTAAGCATTTTGAGACTTGCCCTGTGGCCTAAAATGTGGTGTATCCTAGAGGATGTTTCATGTGCACTTGAGAAGAATATGTATTCTAGTGTTTTTTCATGGAGTGTTCTATGGACATTTTTGAGGTCTAGTGGGTTTAAGTTGTTTTTCAATTCTTCTGTTACCTTGTGGAACATCTGTCTAGTTGTTCTATCCATTATTGGAAGTGGGGTATTGACATCTCCAGCTATTACTATTGAGTTGTCTATTTGTCCCTTCAATTTTATCAGTTTTGCTTCATGTATTTTGGGGCTCTGTTCTTAGATGCATATCCTAATGGATTGACCCTTTTGTCATTGTAAAATGTCCCTTTTTATCTCTAGTAACTCTTTTTTTTTAAGTCTATTGTGTCTGATATTGGTCAAACCACTCCAGCTTTCTTATGGTTGCTGTTTGCACACATATCTTTTCCCACTCTTTTATTTTCAAGTTATTTGTATCTCTGAATCTGAAGTGTGTCTCCTGTAGTAACCATATAGTTGGATCTTTTTTAATCTAGTCTGTCAATCTCTGCCTTTGATTGGATTGTTTAATTCATTCATATTTAATATTATTATTGATATACCTGATTTACATTTGCTTTTTTACTTTTTGTTTCCTATATGACCCATCTCTCTTTCCCTCTATTCCTCTTTTACCTCTTTCTTTTGCATTAAATGAATATGTTCTTATGTAAAATTTTAATTCCAGTAATGATTTTTTTCACTGTGTGTTTTCATTATGTTCCTTGTGGTTACACCAGGACTTACAATATGTATCTTAACTAATCAGAATATCTCAAATGTATTCTAACTTAATTCTAGTAAGATGTAGAAATGTTGCTCCTATATAGCTCTATTTCCTTTTCCTCCATTTTGTGTTATTATTGTTAAACATATTATATCTATATGTTACAAGTCCAAAAATACACTGTTATAATTGTTACTTTATATAATTTTATGTCTTGTAAGGAAACTGAGAGGAGAGAAAGTACATATAGAGTTTGTTATACTAACCTTCTTATTTACCATTTCTAATTCTCTTCATTTGCTCCTGTGGAATTGAGTTACCATCTGGTATCATTTCCTTACTCCAAGGCAGCTTTGCTCCCATCATATCTTTTGTGCTGTTGTTGTCAAATATTTTACATTTCTATATGCTCTAGGCCCAATAATACATATATATATATATATATATATATATACACACACATATATACACTGCTTTTATAAATTGCTTTTAAAATTAGTTAAGAGAAGAAAGTAGAAGAAATAGGCACTTCTGCTGTCTTTTATCATTACTTAACATTTACTGGTGCTATTTATTTTTTCATGTGGACTCAAGTTACATTCTGAGGTCATTTGCTCTTAGCCAAAGAACTTCTTTTAGTATTTCTTAGCAAGTGGCTGTTAGACAACAATTCTCTCAGTTTTTATTTATCTGAAAACCTCTGTATTATGTCTTCACTTGTGAAAGATAGCTTTGCTGGATATAAGGTTCTTGTTTGACAGTGTTTTTTCCCAGCACTTTGAATATGTTATCCCACTGCCTTCTGGCCCTCATTGTTTCTGATGAGGGGTCAACTGTTAATCCTTTGGGGTCTTCTTTTATGTGATGAGTAATTTTTCTCTTGTTCTTTCAAGATTTTCTCTTTGTCTTTTAGCATTTTTACTCTAATATGTCTGGGTATAGATCTCTTTGTTTTGTGTTCATTCTGCTAGGAGTCCACTAGCTTCTTGGATGTGTAGAATAATGTTTTTCATCAAATTTGGGTAGTTTTCAGCTATTTTTTCAGCTATTATAATTTTTATTGGAGTATAGTTGATTTACAATGTTGTGTTAGCTTCAGGTGTACAGCAAAGTGAGTCAGTTATACATATACATATATTCACTCTTTTTTAGATTCTTTTCCCATATAGGCCATTATAGAGTATTGAGTAGAGTTCCCTGTGCTATACAGTAGGTCCTTATTAGTTATCTATTTTATATACAGTAATGTGTATATATCAATCCCAATTTATCCCTCCCCACCTCCTTCCCCCTTGATGACCATAAGGTTGTTTTCTACATCTGTGACCCTATTTCTGTTTTGTGAATAAGTTCATTTGCACCATCTTTTTAGATTCCACGTATAAGCAATACCATATGATATTTGTCTCAAAGGGATCTTGACTTAGGACCTTTTAATTGGTTGATTTTTTTTGCTTTGCTGTATACTCTTCATTTCATAGATCTACACCAGGATGGTTCTGCTTCCCCACCACCTCCACTGCCAGAAAGAACCTTAGAGTCCTTCCTTCTTGCTGATACAGATTGTAAGGGCAGTACTCGCTCTCAAAAAAGTTATAAAAATGAGACAGTTAAAGGTTAACAATAAAGGAGGACCTAAATGGAAAATGTACAAAGAATTATTAAATTAGACAGAAACAATACATTTCAAAAACCCATAATGTATTGCAAAAATAATGCATAAAAAAGTCAAGCTAAGGGGCTTCCCTGGTGGTGCAGTGGTTAAGAATCCACCTGCCAATGCAGGGGACACATGTTCGAGCCCTGGTCCAGGAAGATCCCACATGTCTCAGAGCAACTAGGCCCATGCGCCACAACTACTGAGCCTGCGCTCTAGAGCCTGCAAGCCACAACTACTGAGCCCGCGTGTCACAACTGCTGAAGCCCACATGCCTAGAGCCTGTGCTCCGCAACAAGAGAGGCCACTGCAGTGAGAAGCCCGCACACCACAACGAAGAGTAGCCCCCGCTCGCCGCAACTAGAGAAAGCCCGCGCACACCAACGAAGACCCAAAGCAGCCAAAAATAAATAAATAAATAAATTTATTTTTTAAAAAAAAGTCAAGCTAAGAATTACTGAATATATACCTGTATATAATGCAAAGGCTTAAGAAGCTACACAACAAAACCCTTTTTTTTAAGGTATAATTTTCAGCTATTTTTTAAAAAAACTTTTTCCTGCTTCTTTTTCTCCTCCCCTTCCGGTATTTCTATTACATGCATGTTGATGACCTTAATGGTGTCCCACATTTCTTTGAGGCCCTATTCATTTTTTCTTATTGTTGTAAAATATACATAAAATTTACCATTTTAACCATCTTTAAACATACAATTCAGTGGTGTTAAGTATATTCACAATGTGGTACAACCATCACCGCTATCCATTTCCAGAACTTTTTTTTATCATCCCAAACAGAAACTCTGTACCCGTTAAAAAAGTACTCCCCATTCCCCCCTTCCTTTGCCTCTGTTAACCTCTATTATTTTTTCTGTCTCTATGTCTGGTCAACTTTTAAACTTTAACCACAACAGTTCCCTTTTTAATCAGACTTTCATGTAGGGAAGGAAGGGCAATTCTTTGGCTTAAAAATATAATTTAAAGAAAACAACTGCCTAGGGGAAAAAATAGAAAAATATAAGCAATTGGCCACAGGTGGAGGTGGGAATGGTGATGATTCATCTCACCCTGAAGTAACTCCAGATACTCCAGGATATCTATGTTTATCAGTAGGACAAATCTCAGCTTAATTAACAAAGGTAAAATATGTGAAATTAGTTGATTCCCTTATCTGACCACACAGCATAGATGAATGATTGCAAGGGCAAGCCTGGGGAAGGGAATGGTGCCTGAGTATGTTGTCTGCTGGTGTTCCCAAAGATTATGGGCCTCAAAGTTTGCGGTTTCAAGGAATTGCTGTTTATATCAATTGTTTGCGGTAAGATGATAAGATGATTAAGAGTCCTTTGCACAAGATTTAGCGTGTTCTTCAAATAACACATTGGTCAGCCATGGAGATAAACTCCTTGTATAATCAAAATCATTTCAAAACATGTCACCAGAAGTGCATTCAAAAATTATTAGAGCACTTGTACCTCCTGAGCCTGATAGGCATGGTAAATAGCATCCTCTTCAGGACTGAGGGAGAGTATATGTCTCTCTGAATGTCCAATGTGGAGAACCTTTTTTAGCAAGAGTGGCTAAACAGTACCTGCTCCTGTGATACAATAGGAAATATATATATTTGATCTTTATCCCTGGTTCTTTTTTTTAAAATAAATTTATTTATTTGTTTTTATTTTTGGCTGTGTTGGGTCTTCGTTGCGGTGCGCGGGCTTCTCACTGTGGTGGCTTCTCTTGTTGCGGAGCACGGGCTCTAGGCATGCAGGCTTCAGTAGTTGTGGCACATTGGCTCAGTAGTTGTAGCGCGTGGGCTCTAGAGTGCAGACCCAGTAGTTGTGGCGCATGGGCTTAGTTGCTCTGTGGCATGTGGGATCTTCCCGGACTGGGGATCGAACCCGTGTCCCCTGCATTGGCAGGCGGATTTTTAACCACTGCGCCACCAGGGAAGCCCTATCCTTGGTTTTTGACACAGAGCTCCTAAATGGCTTGGAACACCCTGAGGGATGGGAGTGTCTTTTTTTCTAATGAAGTGTTTCTTGGCAGGGCCCTAGATGGCTTCAGGTTGGGGCCTTGTTACCAGAAAGAAAAGCATGATTAGGGTTAGAACTTTCAGGCTCACCTCCTAACATCTGGGGAGGGGAAAGGGGCTGGTGATTGAATCAATCAACAATAGCCAATGATTTCATCGATCATACCTTTGGAATGAACCCTTAATAAAACCCCTTAAAGGATGGAGTTCAAAGAGCTTGCAGCATGGGAGATCCATGCCTCTCCCCAAGCCCACCACCTTGCCCTATGTGTCTCTCCCATCTGGATGTTCCCCAGTTATATCCTTTATAATAAACCAGTAATAATAAGTAAAGTACTTTCCTGAGTTCTGTGAGTCATTCTAGCAAATTATCAAACCTGAGGAGAGGGTTATGGGAACCCCCAACTTATAGCTGGGGTTGGTCCAAAGTTCAGGAGGCCAGGGACTTGTAACTGACATCTGAAGTGGAGGACCACCTAGTGGGACTGAGCCCTTAAATCTGTGGAATCTGATGCTAATTCCAGGTAGTTAGTGTCAGTAAGTTGAAGAAATGGTGTTGGAAAAGACACCACATATTTCTTTGCTTGTTTGTTTATTGGCTGCGTTGGGTCTCCGTTGCTGCATGTGGGCTTTCTCTAGCTGCTGCGAGTGGGGGCTACTCTTCGGTGCGGTGCGCGGGCTTCTCATTGCAGTGGCTTCTCTTGTTGTGGAGCACGGGCTCTAGGCGCACGGGCTTCAGTAGTTGTGGCACGTGGGCTCAGTAGTTGTGGCACACGGGCTGAGTAGTTGTGGCTCGCAGGCTCTAGAGTGCAGGCTCAGTAGTTGTGGCGCACGGGCTTGGTTGCTCCGGAGCATGTGGGATCTTCCTGGACCAGGGATCGAACTCGGGTCGCCTGAATTGGCAGGCGGATTCTTAACCACTGCGCCACCAGGGAAGTTCACCACATACTTCTTGTCAGGAGGAAAAAAACCTCTTACTTGGTGTCAGAATTGTTGAGGATAAAAACAGCAAAGAATCTCCTTTACACATCTGCCAGAAGAAGAAATAATTTTATTTTCATGTTCAGGTTCTACGCATTTTATGGGCAATAATGTGAAAATATTTCCTTTTTTTTCTTTCTTTCTATTTTTTTTCCCATGATGGTCTGCACAAATTCTAATGCCTCTCCAGGCAACAGTGGACAAGAAACATAGTAGTTTTAGGAAGGTGTGGGCCTTTTATGGTTTTATTTTGGATATGTATTATAAAAGCCTAGAAAACAGCCTCTGTTTTCTAGGAAACCCAAAGCCTGGAAAAGCCCTAAGTCCCTTGTAAGTTTATTATCAAACACAGTCACTCAGTCACTTCCAGACTCTGGAAGAATAAAAGCTACACACCAGGGCTTCCCTGGTGGTGCAGTGGTTAAGAATCCGCCTGCCAATGCAAGGGACACAGGTTCGAGCCCTGGTCCAGGAAGATCCCGCATGCTGTGGAGCAACTAAGCCCGTGCGCCACAACTACTGAGCCCATGCGCCACAACTACTGAAGCTCGTGTGCACTAGAGCCCGTGCTCCAGAACAAGAGAAGCCACAACAATGAGAAGCCCGCGCACCACAACAAAGAGTAGCCTCCAGTCGCCTCAACTAGAGAAAGCCCATGCACAGCAACGAAGACCCAACACAGCCAAAAATTAATTAATTAATTAATTTTTTAAAAAAAGCTACACACCATTTCCTCCACTCATGTGTATGGTTGGCTTCACACAGATCATAAAACTACTTCACCCTATGAACTGTTCTGTCACCAGTTCGTGGTGTTCACTGGGTCTTGAGCCCTGCCTTCGCCACAGTGCACGTCCCTTCCAGATCATTCCCTCTTCCATTTGGGATGTGAAGCCAGACAGCCTTGGTTCCTTCTTAGCGTCTGCCACTATGTGAGCTGTGTGATCTAAGATACATCACTTACCCTCTCCAGGTGCTAACTTCCTCATACATACAATGCAGGGAGTGTGTGACATATCTCATCAGAAGTCTGAAGTCCAGGACTTTTCTTTCGAGCCTTTGCCCTTTGCCCCTCTTCCAGATCATGACTTTGCTTTTGCATAAGCCGTAGCTGCTGGAGGATGCAAGAGTCATCAGAGCATAACCGCTTTTGGATGAGCTGGACGTGGAAGGGTGCTGACAGGAGCAGATTACATTTTCTTCGATAACTGTCATTCACCCTGTTCTGCTGAATTGTTCTGCCCTGACTCAGATAAGTCTCAAGCAGAGCTCAGAGCCTTTCAGTTTCTCTTGGTCACTAACCAAATTAATTCCCTTTATGTGGGTATTTAAAACTGCAGTCTGATCCCAATAAACATGATATTGTCTCACTGGACTAAAAGCTTCTTTCCGCTTTCTACGGGTCAGGCCTGATTTAGGCTTAGATGTTTACAATGGAAAAGGGCCGGGAGGAGGATGTCTTCTGTTTCTTCTCTCTTCCTGGCTTTTCCTCTGCCCCCTCTTGCAGGACTCTGTGGCATCTAACTTGGGGGAGAGGAGGGTGGGGAGATGGAGGGGTGGTGATAAGGCAGATTTTTTATAAAAAGGACAGAGTCCCACATTACTGGTACAATTTTCCTCTGTCATGCCAGCAACCATGAAGGTGCAAATCCAGCCCTTGTCAAATGGTGGTAATCTGGCTCACCTCACCTGATTCACTTACTGGCAAAGCCACAACCTGCAGAGACCCTCTGTCCACAGACAGCTCCCGAGTACCTCTCACCTTTAGGCATCGTCAGGCCCGAGCCGGAGACCAGCCTCGTGTGTCCCCAGACACAAAAGTCAAGTTCTAGGGTTGGTTCCATGAAACCCTCCTCACTTGGCCGGGATTAACAAAGCGTGCAGAGAAGAGACGCCCAGCCCACCACCAACTCACTCTAAAGAAATTCTATTACCTTCTTTTTTTTTTTTCCAATGATTTAATTTATTTTCTTTATTTTATTTTATTTTTTTGGCCACGCCATGCAGCTTATGGGATCTCAGTTCCCAGACCAGGGATTGAGCCCCGGCCCCCAGCAGTGAAAGTGTCAAGTCCTAACAACTGGACTGCCAAGCAATTCCCCTCTCTTACCTTTCAGGATTAGTCTCTTTGATTCTTCTTACACTTCAGGGGGGTGATAAGCTAATAATAGCAAAATGTATTCATCATCTTTGAGCATGACCTACGTGGCACATCTGACCCCCTCCTGTTCACAGTTTTGGAGCCTCTGATAAAACTCTTAAACAAAAGGAAAAGCCAAATTTGTATCCAGCTCTAATATACTTAGGATTATACTTCTAAACTTGCTGCCTAGAGATGTTCTCACAAAACCTATCACACAGTCCACAAGTTTGAATTCATAGGTGAAAGAAGACGCAAGCAACTGTTCTGTATCTTCTGTAGCGTGCATGGACCCATCGTAGGTCAGCATTTTTTGCTTATAGTAACATCACTTCAAAGGCCAACCTGAACTGGTTGTACACTTTTCTTTTTTTTGTTGTTTTTGTTTTGTTTTTTGCATTTAAAAGTATAATTTTAATTTATTTTTTATTTAATTTATTTTTTAAATTAATTTTTATTGGAGTATAGTTGCTTTACAATGTTATATTAGCTTCTACTTACAGCAAAGTGAATCAGCTATACGTATACATATATCCCCTCTTTTTTGGATTTCCCTGGTCTGTTAAGATGTCTGCTTCTGTTTGTGTTACACCCAGCTGTTAGGTTTCTCTAATTGCTGGCTGATAGCTCTATTACTTTTGGGAATGTCCTTGAGCATAATTTGCTCCAAAATCTGATCCAGTTAAATTTGAGTCCCCTTCCAGGGATACAAGCAAATTGAAGTGAGGATAAATGAGGGCCCAGTATTCTCAGTCTGCCACAACTGTTGTAGAGCCTCCACTCTATGAGATGGCTGAGTGGATGAATGGACCCTTGACTTCCTGGCTACATTCTCCTGGAATTTAGCCTCTGCAACATGGAACTGAGGTGAGGGGCTTGAGGTGGAAGCATGAGAAATGCTGGCAACCTGCCCCTCCTGGGAGGACACCATAGCCCTTGACTGGGAGCTGGGGGAATAGGGAGCCTTATCTTCTTGGCCACAGCTACCTGGAGAGGAGCATCTGTTATGCTGAGCTTGGGTTAAGGGGAGAAAGAGTAGGTCATGGTTCAGGTACCATAGACATTTGTTGTTCTTACTGAGATTTAGTAGATTTTCTTGAATAAATATTTCATTTGCTGTACGCCCTTAGGGCACCTTCCAGAGACTTTAAATAGCTGTTGTGTTCTAAAACTTTCACCAGTTATAGTTGTTTTGCTGGAAAGGAGAGCTTCTAAAATAGTATTTTATTGTGGATTTTAATTGCCTGTCCTTGATATGTAATAAGGTTGAACATTTTTCACCTCATCCTGGGTCATTTGTGCTAGTTTATGCCTGTGTGCCCTCAGATCCATTCCTCATGTTTTCCTGCAGTGCACGGCAGAGGGGCTCACCCTTGTGGGCTCCCATGTCAGCTGGATTCTGGCCGAATTTGGCTAATAGTGTCCCCCCCACTGTGGAGGACACTTGAAGGCAGGAGAGTGAAGCCAGGGATTTCTCCCCTCCCTTCTTTACCCTGGGCTTTGCCTGCTGTCGTTGTGACTTGAGCTCTTCGCAGACATGCCCACAGCGATTTCAGCTTTCACTGGATAATGTTGCCTTCTGGGGTCCTAGAACATTTTCTCCTACATTTGTTGGCCCAGCTGAGGGGATGAGAGTGGTTTCCCACATTGTCCTCACTATCCCATTTGCCTCTCAACTCCTCCATCACCTGTATAACTAGTGCCTTGCATTAAATTCCCTCTGCTGTAAGTACTTGACGCGGTGTCTGTTTTTCAGGTTAGACTCTGACTGATACACCATTAGTGCTTCCATTTCTGTTAAATTATTTTTTTTCTTTTTTTCTATAGTCTGCCCTCCTTTTCTTTTTAATTCTTAAGAGTTCTTTATATATTTTGAATACTTGTCATTTATTGATTGTATGTGTTGGAAAAACATACAATCAATAAATGTATGTATTTATACATACAAACTCTTCTCTCTGTTTATAGTTTGTCTTTTCACTCTTTTTTTTTTGCCTGTGTTGGG